>NC_089744.1:13740000-13775000 GCF_040412425.1 Macrobrachium rosenbergii
TTGCGTTTGAATTTGCGGCTCTAGTCTGACCAAGAGCATACTATGACAATGTAAACATGTGTGCAGTCTTTTGTCCAGTTTACTGTACCTGGAACTCCATGTCATTTATAGCTGCCCATTTGGAGTCTCTCTTTCATTTGTCATTAAAAGCCTACCATAAAAGCATGATGATTATACCTTTAAAACCTCCAATGGCATGTCAAATACCTTTTGAAATTATCTCTTTATGTTTCAGTTTCTTTCCCAGCTTCTTCAATGACAGTCTTGTAATGTCGATTACTCTGGATTATGTTATGTAAATTCTTATACATTATCCAAAGAAAAAAAGGTGTTAAAAATTAGCAGAAAAAAAGTTGTTTAAAATCCTAGAAAGAAAATAGACAGAGTAGCCCAGATGACGCTTGTCTAAATCGTCATATATAACGTTCACTTGTCTCAAATAAGCAGATTTACGAATTGATTTTCACCATAAGGGGAATCGTCATCACCTCTGCAGACCTCACTGGTCCCCAAGGCTAAACGACCTGAAATAACTTCTACCTACGCGGCAAAACCATATCCGCGTTTTCATAATGAATGCTGCCGTCAATAACTCAGTGAATTCAAAATTCCGATCTGGGTCTTTACTGAATCGAACGGGGAAAAACATAATTTCATTCGAATCAAAAATTCTTTTTCACTTTTGGATAGGAAATCTAAGGTTTAACACCAAAATCTTATTTCAATGGGACAGAATCCAACATTTAATTCCATATATTGCAAGGTAGGCTAAATATAAGAGGAGACAAGAGACTAAAATTTTCAGTTTTAAACCCATATTTATGAGAGAATATAAAACAAGTAGCCAAAGAAAATAGTCAGGAAAACGCACACTCACACATTATATATACTGTATATATGTATGTATATGTATGTACATATATATAGATATATATATATATATATATATATATATATATATATATTACAGTTAATATGTATAATCAGTTAATATGTATATTCCTGAAAAAAACAGTTAATACATATATTACCTGTTTCACTCAGGAATATACATAAATACCTAAAAAATTTCAGTTATTATACATGTTAACTGAAATTTGGAGTCTTTTTTATACATATTCCCTAAACTGAAAATTGAAGGGGTGAAGTGAAAATATGACAATAATATATGAAAAATAAAGTACGATACTAAAAGTGACATTTGTAAAATACGATAACTCTTGAGTGCTAATTACTAATTACTCACTCTCCAATAGGCCTATTAACAAATATGACTATTGACTACTGCCCTTTGTCACGTCTTCTTTGTTTTATTTCTCTGTGTTTATTTCTCTTTGTTTCAGTGTGACTTGTGACCTTGTAAAGAAAACTTCTAAGTCTGATTGTAAAATGGATTCTGAAGCCAGAAGGAGCAACATTTTGTGGAAGAACTAAAAAAGTGGCATAGCAAAAACAAAAGAGTGCTAATTTACGTGATGAATATTTTGAAACAGTAAATGAATTAATTACCAGCCAAGAGATTTTCTTGAAAGTCAAAAGCCCGCGCCAGTACTATCTAATAAAAAAATATGAGCTGCTGAACTGTGGTGACACTCAAAAACTGATAAGAAAACGCAAAGATGAAAAATCTGAACCAGTATACTTTGTATTCATTGAGAGACATTTAGTATTCTGAAAAGGGCACACATTTTGACAGGAAATGGTGGCCAAGACAAAATAATAAAAATCTGTCAGAAAAGTATGCAAACATCGCACAAGAGTCCATTAATCTGTTCCTCCAAGGCTGGATGCATTGAGTGTCAGAAGAAAAAAAAGACGACCTACCACTAAAGGGACAGTTTACGACCAATCCTTACCAAAGAATTCGGAACACGAGGCCAAGTTGATCTCATTGATATGCAATCAATGAAGGGGCGATTTTCATTGATTATGGTGTACCAAGACCATTTGACAAAATTCATTGTTCTTCGACGCCTTACATCAAAGCGTGCAGCAGAGGTAGCCTATCAACTTTGGACATTTTTCTGTTGTTCGGTGCTCCTCAAATTTTGCAAAAGTGACAATGGGTCAGAATTTACTGCTCAAGTCATCGAAGAATTGAAAGTGATGTGGCCCTCACTTATTATGGTCCATGGAAAGCCCAGGCACCCTCAAAGCCAGGGGTCAGTAGAAAGAGCGAATGCTGACATCAAGGACATGCTGACAGTCTGGCTTGCTGACAATGAAACCACTGACTGGACTGTTGGTTTGAAATTTGTCCAGTTTCATAAAAATTCAAGTTTCCACAGTGGGATTAAGAGAACACCGTTTGCAGCATTATTGGGATCGGATGCCAAAATTGGACTGACAACATCTTCTTTGCCTGATGAAATTATTTCTCGTCTTGAAAAAAGGAAGAAGATCTTCTGAATTTATTTGAGAGTAAATATGTGATAATTTTCAAAGTTCTAGATATATATCAGTAAATAAATAAATAAACAAATAAATAAATAAATAAATAAATAAATAAATAAATAAATAAATATATATAAAATTAAAATAATAAAAAATACAAGAAAATTAAAAATAAATAAAAATTTCATTTGATTTGATTTCATTCATGTTTCAGGAGCAAGTCACAGTTATGGCGCCAGGTATTTCTGAGCGGGAGAAAACCTTGCTGTAGAAACAGCAGCTGAAAAGGAAGATCTTCTGAATTTATTTGAGGTAAATATGCAATTATTTTGCTTTCCCCGACCCCCACTTCTCAGTCTGTGTTGTGCCTGTCTCTCTCTCCCTCTCGTCAGCTCTGTCTATGTCTATTTTTATTAGATATCTTTCATTTTATTTGATTACATTCATGTTTCAGGAGCAAGCAGTTATGGCGCCAGGTTTGGATACTTCCGGATCATCATTACTGATGCCTGCTGAAGTCACTGCAAGCCCTGGTACACCAGCTGCTGAGTACACCAACCCTGTAGAAACAGCAGCTTTGGATACTGCTGCTTCTCTGCCGGATGGACCAGAGCAAGCAGGGCCTCTGTTGCTTGTCGTCCAAGATGAAACTTCGGATCAGCATCACTGACACCTGCTGAAGTCCCTGCAAGCCCTGATACACCAGCCATTTCTCCACTGTCACTGCGTCGTAATCAGGTCTTTAAGGAAAGAAAAAGAGCTGAGGGAAGCCCAGGAACTACAAGCCTACCATAAAAAAATGGTGATTAAAGGAGTCGACGAGTCCTGACAGAAGCAAATGTTGGTGACAATGTCACTGTTCCAATCCCTAATGTTGATCGAGGAAGAACTGATCCTAAAAATTTGATTGAGTCATTGTTGAAAAAGATCCACAAGAGCTGTACAAAATTTGCAACCAAAAGTGGTGTGCTAGACGGAAAATTTAGTAGAAATCAATTCGACATTTTGGGCACGCTCTGTACTCCATTGAAGATATGGATATGCAAACGACACTCCCACTGAGAAAAGCAGTCCAGGAGGTTTCTACTTGCGGAGGTCAAGGTTTTGTGAGATGTAATTGTAACGGAACAAGAAGATGTCAGACAAAAGATGTAAATGCTTTAAATCTCAGCTGAAATGTAACTCAAGATGTCATTTCTAAACTGCCATGTAACAACAAAGCGTAACAAATGTCACTTTTAGTATTGTCTTGGATTTTTACATATCAATGTTTTACGAACAAAATGTGTTGGAAATAAATGAATATCAAGAGTTATCGTATTTATATTTTCATATTGTATTCCCATATTTTCACTTCACCCTTTAAATTTTCAGTTTAGGAATAAGTATAAAAAAGCCTCCAAATTTCAGGTAATAGGTATAATAACTGAAATTTTTAGGTATTATGTATATTCCTGAGTGAAACAGGTAATATATGTATTAACTGTTTTAAATAGGGAATATACATATTAACTGATTATACATATTAACTGTAATATATGTAGATATATATATACATAGACATACTGGATAAAAAGAGAAAATGGCTAGAGTTATGCAGAGGAGGAGGAGGAGGAGGAGGAGGAGGAGGAGGAGGAGGAGGAGGAGGAGGAGGAGGAGGAGGAGGAGGAGGAGGAGGAGGAGGAGGAGGAGGACAGTGTGGGTGAGTGTAAATGGAAAAATATGACATGTATGAACTCAAGGCAGAAGACTTTCCATGCTATGCTATCCAGGGGAGAGGAGATGCGGAAGTATTTAAGGGGAAGAAACGTAGTTATTGCAAGGCAAGGTTTTGTCACTGCATCATGGACAATTATTACCTTAGGATGTTGAGCAATTGGAACCTCAAAACTTCAAGCGAAGATGCAATGCATTACATATCCTAAAACAATTCTCCTTGTATTTTAACATTTCACTTACATTTTCATCTCTTTATTTATTAATTGGCAATCTATTTTTTCCTTTCTAATAACTATTCTCTTCCCTTTGTACTTCCTATTACCTTCTGTTATTCTTTGAAAGCTTGAATTTCAAATCAGTGGACTTTACGAGCTTGTTCCATGTGAACAGGGTTCATCTTCTGAATAATAATAATAATAATAATAATAATAATAATAATAATAATAATAATAATAATAATAATAATAATAATAATAATAATAATAATAATAATAATAATAATAATAATAATAATAATAATAATAATTCTGAATATATGTTCCTGGATTCAAAAACATAAAGCAAGAACTTTGAGAAAAAGAATCTTACATAACGCTTAATACCTTTCGTTAAAGGAAACAAAATGATTCGAATTGATCAATAGAGAGAAAATTAAATATTCTTGTTTGTAAAAATCGGTGAATGAATAATTGTTGTATGATTTAAAACCAAGTGAACTTCCAGATAATTAATAAAAGTAATGGGTAATTAAACTGAGGAAATAAATAAATGATTTCCATGAGCGAACAGGAATTAGATAATGAAAATTAATAAAAAGTTTTATATAAACATTGTAATGTAAACTATCAATGATATTTCCTATTATTATTTTTCTATTTGCATCCAGTAAATAGACATTACGAGAGATAATTCACCGGTTTCCATAATACGCCTTGGTTAATTAATAAGCACTCGAGCAGCGTGAAAATAGTCTGAAATACGAACTGCTTCAGTGCTGTGTGTAGTGAAGAACATCAGTATATATTCGCATGCTTAAAATATGATATAGATAAGATCGTATAATAAGTATATGAGGCTACGATGTATGTATGTATGTATGTATGTATGTATGTATTTAAGTATGTGGATAAGTAGGAAATGAGGAACATGTACATCATACATGTCAAATCACAAATCATGCTTAATTTTGAGCAAAATGAGGAAACGTCACCTGACCTGATTTTATTTATGTTGTATATTTTTATTCCTAATAACTTAGCGATTATTAGCGAACTCCTCTTGACCAATCAGATGGAGAACTGTATCATCGTTTTATTGGTGCAAACTTTAGTTCGTGTTTATGATTTGAAATTGAAATCTAAAACCTGAGAATGGGAAAAAATTATTTCTTTCAAACCGGTTCAGTTATCGAATAAAATTTGATTGAAGTGTATGACAACTGAATGCCAAAAATATAAACCAGAATACATTAACTCCGACCGTCTCTTGCTCTAGATTTAAAACCACAATTATATAACGCAATAAATTAATAATAGCATATATACAAAGCAATTGAAATGTATGATGAAACTGATTCTCAACTGGAAAGCTAACCAAGAAAAGAAAAATACGAAACGGAACACTAGATATTTTTGGACCAACCAATTACTCGTTATCGGATTTATCTTCAGCCAGCGCAAAAAAATCATGAAATTCGATCATTTATTGCGAAAGATCACTCTTTCGTTAACCCTAATTTCTTTCAATTTTCCTTCCTCTATTGCTTCACGAGCTGCGGCACCTAACATTCACAGGTCATTACGGTTTTCAGCGCTTTCAAAATTTATTTGCATAATTAAGTTCACTTCCTCATATACTGCGCATTTGACGGTAGGATAAAAAAAAAAAAAAAAACTCCCATCTCTCTTCCATCTCCCCCTCTCTCTTTTTTCGTTCACCACATTCATTTTCCATTTTGCAATTAACTTAACACCTATATTTTTCTCAGTGGTTCGTGCGGAAAGACTCTCTCTCTCTCTCTCTCTCTCTCTCTCTCTCTCTCTCTCTCTCTCTCTCTCTCTCTCTCTCTCAGGTGGTTAAGAGGTGCCAGCTTCTCAATGCTAAGGGTTGAGAGAGAGAGAGAGAGAGAGAGAGAGAGAGAGAGAGAGAGAAGATGAATGGACGGAGAAAAAAAATGTGAGTTATAAATGTTTCATCGTAATGCTATCGATGAGATTATCCTTACTGTGGAACTAATCACCTGATATTCTCTCTCTCTCTCTTTTTCTCTCTCTCTCTCTCTCTCTCTCTCTCTCTCTCTCTCTCTCTCTCTCTCTTGATGGTCATAGTGCATGATCGCCACGAGACTTCGAACCTTACGCATTCGTACAGTAACACTGCAAAACAGAAGCCTCGCACTGGTATCACGAGCCAGTTCATGATTTTACAGCGTATTCAGAAACCGCTTAGCGAATGTTTTAGAAAATGGAAAATTTGATGTTTCCTTTTTTTTATGGGTGTTTGTAAGCCATGAAATTTGGCTTAATCGTACATTCGGCGTTTTAGGCCTTAAGCCGTTCATCTATATTAATTGTTAAGATTCTCCTTTCTATAAAGATGAAAAATTATTTACCATAGGTGATATAAAAAGAATCTTACCCACTTTGGGTACTATAATTTTAACATACTTTTTTCTTGCGTAAAATACATGACACATACGAATATTTCAAACAATAAAAGCAGCTAAATTTTATTATGTTGCGTTAAAATGTGATCTAGATTTGTCATGTGATTACTTTTGCGAGGTCACATGAGAGGACTGGTTCCCCGAAAAAAAAAACAGTAATCTAAAGATCTGAATGCCAACATACAGACGGTAATTGCAACAACACCGCACTTGTTCGCAAACACGGTGAAAGGAATAAGAGCGCGCATTCCTGAACAATGATCACACAACGAACAAACGCTGCGAACACTGCCCTTATGAAAGAACCTTCCTGTTCGTACGAATTCTTCGCTCCCATCCGCAAGATCCGTGTTTGCATACAAACGTCAGCTGAAGTCAAGGTAAGAGCACGGAACAAAAAACCATATCCCTACAGACTACTGAGGAGCTGGGATTGGAAAAGGCAGATACTGAGCAAAAAAAAAAAAAAAAAAAAAAAAAAAAAAAAAGCATATAATTTGAATCTACACCTTCTTTGGGTTGGTACATGAATGACAGTCGTCTTATCCACTCAGTCGTCAAGTGGTAATCGAGTTGATGCCGTTATCTTTCACATATTCCTGTCTACTTCAGGTTTTGCACTTTAGAATCGAAATCATCCCACCATTATGATATGTTATTAGTAATTGTGTAACACGTGGCTCTCTATCTATCTATCAATCCATCTGCCTATACATATATATATATATATATATATATATATATATATATATATATATATATATATATATATATATATATATATATGTGTGTGTGTGTGTGTGTGTGTGTGTGTGTGTGTGTGTGTGTGTGTGTGTGTGTGATAAATAACCAGCTTGACACATGACATTCTCATGTTTTCAATATTAAGCCAAAAGATAATCAATTACTGTCGCTTTATCATACCTTGGAAAGTTCTCCCACAGTAATGATATTATGTATGAGAGCACACATACCCTGATTAGGAATCCATATACTAGACCAGTATATGGATGAAATGTATAAACTCAGCCATCATGAGATATGAAAAAAATATATTTCCTTGTTCACCTACATATTACTGTCGAATCCGGTTTTCAGTAATAAGGTGCAAAGCCATGGCTGTATTTGCAGTACATGTATAATGACTGGCATGTCCCTAATTATGTACATATTCATGATAAAAGTCATGATAAGTCCATCTACCCTGACTACGAATCGAACCTATGCCTCTTTGGTCTGGTAATGGGTGACAATCGATTTTTTCAGCTGTCTAGAGAAGTAGGAATTGATATCGACTCTTGCATGAAGTATACCTCTAACACTTTTTTATCAGTTTTGCTATACGTTTACTCCTAAATGCGCCTTCTGCCCATGAACATACGAATGTGTCAACGATAGTTAAGTTTTTCACTCCTTAAAACGAATATTCCAAATCGGATAACTTATCAGAAGAAGGGAGAAAGTAAATTACTTCATTATTCTTTATAATATCACACTGATGGTAGTGGGGAAAAAGTAGAGATTGTAACTCAAAAATGAACAAAAAAATAAATAGTTTAACGAAAAACGTATTGTTTTAAAGGTTTAGCGCATATGATTATCTTTTCTGTGTCATTTAATGAACTTTCAGAGCGAAAAAATACCAAGAGTGATAAAATTCCTTAATTTTGGTACATTTCTATTCCTATTCTTTACCCAGACAGCTCTTAGATCTGCTCCTTTTGTAAACAGCAAAGCTTCCATTTGTGAACAAGAAAGACGCGCTTATAGCATAATAACTCTAAGAAGTAACAAGATGTTATAAGATGCTCGCTCAAACAATTTTCTCGAACATTCTAATAAAACTCTCTCTCTCTCTCTCTCTCTCTCTCTCTCTCTCTCTCTCTCTCTCTCTCTCTCTCTCTCTCTCTCATCCTTACTCGTAAAATTCTTCAAAGCAGTCGGATCGACGAGATTACTGTTTGGAACAGAAGTGACAGCGAATTATAAAATGAATTCCTTATTTCCTTATTCTAATTATCTAGAACTGTTAAAGTTCACATTCAAAGCAAGGAAATTATAATGTTTTCTACGATGACGTCAAATACAGTAGAAGTATATCAGATGATATCGAAATTTCCTGCACAATTATGTCTAGGCACTTTAGTAACTTCAGCGAATTCAGAATACGTGGAGTATAAGATTTTATACTATAGGTAATGCTTTAAGAAAATACCGCTTTCCATTACGAATATTACTAGCAGTGATGAGATAAAGCGTTAGATATACAGATAATGTGAAACTCTTCTTACGGGAAAACGTTATTTTCTGAGAGAAGTAATGACTAGAAGGAAAGTGTTAAACCACGGTTGCTGCATTTCAATGGGAAGACCGAATCACCTCCACCATAAAATAACTCTAAATTCAGGTGTTGAAAATTTTTCTCCAATCGAATCAAGATGTGTCTCCGAATCACCACTAAAATCCTGTAGATCGGCCTTTGGTCCCCGGAAGATCTTCCCATAATTTCATTCATAAAAATCCCAATCTAGGTCTGGATTCAGATCAGGCGAAGAAAGGGCGAGGCTTCCGCTGCCTCGTAAAAGAGGGGAAGCTTTCTCATTACTTTCTTTTCATTTGTTTGTTTATCTGCCAGTGAAGTCAAACAATCATCTAAGAATGTTTTAACAGACAGGTCCTTATCCTATTGAAAACCATCTCGTCTTTTTTTTCGGAATTCTGTCCATAATTCTCGCGAAATCCACAGTTTATGAAGCAAAATTTGACATTGGACAATCCTTTATTTCTTCTATTAAGTGATATCTGTCAGGAGTTTTTCGAGACAACGTTCCAACTCAACATACTACCTGCCGGTATTTTTGGTCTAGATTCGTTGATGATATGTTCATTGCATGGACAGCACATAAAGACGAAAAGGATTTTCAACAGCACCAAACACCTTAGTCTTCCATTAAGTTTTCATTGGAGACAGAAGTGAAAAATGATCTACCCTTTTTTAGATATTTTTCTTTTGAAGAAAGAAAGAGAGGAAGAGAACGAATGTGAGTTGAGACATGCCTCTATAAAAAAAATGATCATATCTTAACACAATAGTGGGTTTCAGTTTTCTGTAAAAGAAAACTATTGAGATGGCTCTGTTTGTCCGTCCGCACTTTTTCTGTCCGGAGTTTTTCTGTCCGCCCTCAGATCGTAAAAACTATTGAGGCTAGAGGCCTGCAAATTGGTATGTTGATCATCCACCCTCCAATCATCATCCATACCAAATTGCAGCCCTGTAGCCTCCGTAGTTTTTATTTTATATAAGGTTAAAGGTAGCCATGATTGCGGGTCTGGCAACTCTATAGGACAGGCCACCACCAGGCCGTGGCTGAAAGTTTCATGGGCCGCGGCTTATACGCTGTACAGAAAACTCGATTGCACATTTTTTACCTACTAGATATTTTTTTTTGAGGAAAGAAAGAAAGGAAGTGAAGAAATGTGAACTGATACATATCTTTATAAAAAAAAAATCATCACATCTTAACCAAAATGGTGTTGCTTTCTATGTTTTTGTGAGCACTGAAGGTCAGTTGGACTAGCCTCCTTGAATATGAGCTTGAGAGAATTTATGATACTGCATCGGTTTTAAAATATCCATCTCACTTCATAACCAAAAGAGGTATAAATCAATTTTATGCAGCTCTAGCTAGTAAAGATTTTAATTTGAAAAACCTCTTTGCTCTACATTTTTCCGAACAGTTTTTGCCTGTGCCTAGAATTTTAAAACCTTTCCGTATTAATGTCATTTTCAACAATAACAGATTAAAAAATATATTGATTAAGAGTTATTATACACAGATAAACGCGAATACAGAAAAATTGGATATGATGGCAAGGAACTGGCAACAAGATTGAACTAACATAAAGCAGGAATGGGAAGGCCTGCTACCATCATGTTTTATCTTATAGATGAATGTTATTACACCATCAACTGGAAAGATGCCAAAGATATAGAGTTTGTGAGGACAATGTAAATCATAATATCACAGAATAATATATTGTTATAAAATGAAAATTGCAAATAACTTCTTAACACTAATCAATGTACAATGCAGGGTGGATGAACTATATGTAAATCCAATTTTCAAACCAGTTGCTATGAGGAGATTTTTTTAAGCTTGGATCGTCATGAAGGTATCTTTATAATCTAATTGAATTTTTGTAACACTTGACCCCAGAAAGGTGCATTACATCCTACAGCTCTTGATCAGTACTGCATATATATATATATATATATATATATATATATATATATATATATATATATATATATATATATATATATATATATATATATATATATATATATATATATATATATATATATATATATATATATATATATATGTATGAAATAAAAATGAAGGACTGAATATATATATTTTATATATACTAACAATGCCAGATAAAATTTATGGTCTTATCTGATTTACGAGCTAATATCCAAGCGTGAGAATCAACAAAAATGTCTTCAATGCGATGTCTTGTCTCTGAAGCTTATGCATCCAGGCGGGTTCTGTTAATTAAACTCTGAAGAATGTCGTTACCTAGGTGTGTCCTCTACTTGACTGGCAGGCAAGATATAACGCTATCTGAGACTGCCAATAACTGTGCCATAACCTAAACCGGATATTAAGGCTGTCTTTAACTTCCTGTTTTTATGAGAAGCCCGATTACGCAAGAGCACGACCTTTTCGTTCTACGGATACGGCCGGAGTAAAGATTCTCTAAGTAGATCAAAACTCCTAAAAATGGCTGTTTAGTGTTTGCTTGCCCAATTCCAGTGCAAAAACATGCTCTTGCTTCCTTTCATGCTTTGCAAACCTTTTTTTTCCAAATGTCTTTCCGAGGGATCTTTCCTAGATTGAGACCCCGGAGTGTTTAAATCCGGTATGTATCAACCTTTGCGGCGTGTTTAGTACAAGCCCGTTGGGGATTTCCGTAAAAAAATAAACAAAAGACTGTAAGTATTATAAAGATAATAACCCCAAGAGATATTAGTCCTAGATAACGACCCCCGAAAACCCTTGGGGTCACTATCTAGGAAAGAGCCCTTTCCGAGTCAGTAACTGCAAAAACCTAAAATATGCATGATCCCGTAATCTGTAAAAGAAAAGGTACTAATTGCCCTTCACCATACATCCTATTGATTACATCCTATTGATTACATTTTCTTGTTCTTATTCTAATTTTTTCCCATAGACCTTCTCTCAGTATTGTCCAAAACCTGTGGAACTAGACCGGTTTCTATTGAGCAGGACTGTTCTGGTTTTGATAAAAAGTATTCCTTAGTTTAACCAGACCACTGAGCTGATTAACAGCTCTCCTAGGGCTGGCCCGAAGAATTAGACTGATTTTCGTGGCTAAGAACCAACTGGTTACCTAGCAACGGGACCTACAGCTTATTGTGGAATCCGAGAAATTAATTTCTGTCACCAGAAATAAATTCCTCTAATTCTTCATTGGCCGGCCGGAGACTCGAACTCGGGCCTAGCAGAGTGCTAGCCGAGAACTCTACAGACTCTTCCAACGAGGAACTAGGACTGTTCTGGTAAGCAAGTTGCTTTTGGCTGTAAAGTAGTTACCGCAGTTCATATCGGGCGTTTCATCCTGGGTGAGGTTAAGGTCTGAGTAGGTCAGACTGTAATATATTTTTATCATTAGTTCATAGATGATTAATGTATAGCTGAAGCTCAGGCCAGCAAAGCGTTGTTGTGCTGCCAGGTTTAAGATCCAACTTGATGCCCTTCCTTTCATTTGTTTTGGGCTTTGTGTTCCTGTTAAAATTCTCCGGAATCTTTCGGTATTCTTTGAATTATCTTGGAAACATCAGATCATTAGAACTATATCAGCAATGGAGTAAATATGATTTATTTTATTTCTAATGAATATTTTCCTGATCCCCACTTTCTTATTTCACACCATTTGTGACTCCATGGTATACTCAGTAGTAAATAAAATGCTTTTTTTCTCTCAACTATAGGCTTTTGGTTCTCAAGAAATTTTCAGTATAATCTTTAACTTTTCTGGAGCGCAGAGATTGGCATCTATCGTTTCATGCGCCATGTCTAAAAAGTGTTTCTTAAATGTTACTTTGAAATACAAAGTTTAGGTTTCGGAACGGTGTAGATTAAATTTTTTATTCCTATCATGCTTATAGGCAGATTTGTTTCTTAATATAAGATCCAATGTTCATACAAACTTAAGTTTTTGGACCCGAGTTATTACTACTGTGCATCTCAGGGTCGTTGTCTAATAGATTTTCGTTGATAAAATCTTACCAAAGCATCGGATATGGACCGTATTTAGGAAATAGCTATTTGAGGTCACAGCCTAATTGGCAAAAATATGCAGTGATGTCCAGTGTGGATAATTAGGGCACTTATCAGAGTAAATCAAAGAAATTTAAAGGGAAACTTAGCTAAATCTAGTAAGCACCCAGAGAGAGGCTAGTTGTGACGTAAACCATGACATCAGACGTAATAGCAGGTTTCCCAGTAGTATGTTGATGACTGTAGAAACACAAACATTTGACCATCTTGTACAATAAGCAATACCTTGAGTAGGATATGCGATAATTATCGAAATTCTATTTTCTCTATTTCCGTCGAAAGTTCTTCACTTAAGGTTTCAAAGCGCAAGACCCTGATTCACACAAGGTTGGGTTAATCTTAAACAAACAACAGCATATCCTTTTACATAATTTTATATTACAATAAATGTTTTTTTTTTTAATTTCATATTTCCTTCAATTTCAATAAAGTTCAGTATAATCAATGGATTACTGGATTATAAAATTTAGGGCATAGCCCAAGCGCTTGGATTATGAGTTGACAATTTCATTTAGCACTAAAATGTAGTTATGATTAAATGAAATATATAATCAAAATAACTGAAAACTGAAAGAATTAGTAACTTCAAAAAACCACGCAACAACCCTACAACAAACATTGTTAGTTCCAGGTAAATGAATCAAGCGTATAGAAACAACAAAACTGACACAGAGGCACACAAATAAAATAATGAAGGGGGGGTGTTTATTGTGCTATACCAAGCACTGTGGATTTATTATGGGATTGATCACGCATTAAGGAAGTTACGGTTAGAACACCTGCATTATGTGACATTCATTTAGCAGGACTAAGCAGGTACACGTGAACCGGAACTTTTGAGGAGACAATATGAAACAACAGAAACTTCAGGACAACGATGGTTGTTTTCACAGAGTGTTAGAGTAAGACTTGGTGCTTATTTAAGTTAAAGAAAACGTGAATTGCGCCATGGAACTGTATTACACAATTAATATTCTCATTTGATGCACATTCCCTCATTGTACTCTACTTAGAGACAGGACTCATCAAAAATGTGTGAGAGAAAAAATGTGTGAGAGAGAGAGAGAGAGAGAGAGAGAGAGAGAGAGAGAGAGAGAGAGAGTATGCAGGGTAGGTGTTTGAGTGTCTGAAACAAATTAAGAATTCCATATACTATACTATTACTACTACTACCAACATCTGACTCTTCATTCCTGAAGTATATGGGCGGGATGTCTAGCCAAGTACGTCGTACCACAGTATCAATGAGTGGGAGGGCCTTCAGCAATGACGTTTTACTAGCCTCTATCTACGAGCCTGCTAGATTTAACTAAGTTTCCCTTTAAATTTCTTTGATTTACTCTGATAAGTGCCTTAATTATCAACAACACATCACTGCACATTTTTGCCAGTTAGGCTGTGGCTTCAAATAGCTATTTCCAAAATACGATCCATATCCGATGTTTTGGTAAGATTTTATCGACGAAAGTCAATTAGGCACGGCCCTGAAATGCACAGTAGTTGACCCCTCGCCTTCCCATCCTCTCTCCTGGTTGCCGGTAATTACTCTTCAGTGTCTTGACCTCGCCTCTTAAGTATCGTAAATGGCCTGTTACTACACCCTTCATCTCCGTAAGCTGGTGTCTATCAATGGAAAGCTGCCAAGGTTTTCCATAATAGATCTCTGCCCTCTTGGGGCGTGTATGCATCCAGTGTTCGCGTGTTAGACAGGTGTAATTCATGTCAGATGTAATCAGGATGCGTGATGGTTCAGGGTATTTCTTGCGATGTATTGTGTTAGAGGTAATGGAGTGAGTGTACTCATGTACCTGCACATATCGCATACTAAGTGAGTCGACGTTTGCACGTTGACTGTTTACCACTGGTGTGTATTTGACGCATGTGTCAGCCTATGTGAATGTGTCTCGGAATGAGCCAGTTTTGATGGCCATCAAAAGCCATTCGGTCTAAGATCGCCAACCCCAGTTATATCTGTTTTGATATAAAATGCTTGATGGGCGAAGATCACAAATGCAAATTTCACACGTTAGTATTCAACTTGAACTGGTGTTTGACAAATATTAACAGCAATTTTTTGCACTGAATGTACCATCTAGAGGAAGGACACAAATAATCTCCTTTCCACAATACCCACGACGTTTGTTTATGGATGATACGTTGAAAAGGTCTTTGGGTTGAGTTCTGATCGGAGAACGCACATTGATGGCAGTTGCTAGTACGATGATCAATATATTAAGTTTAAACCAATTATATATATGAAGCGCTATTGTAATAAACATCTGCATCATTTCCTTACATGTGTGAGCACAAACAATCATTATATCTGGTGCATTAGTATATTATATGCTTCATAGTTTTAGAGTGTGATCCATTTTTGATGCCCGTTCTTCTCGTATATATATATATATATATATATTTTCGAGATTATATATATATATATATATATATATATATATATATATATATATATATATATATATATATATATATATATATATCAATAGGTTGATTATATCAACATATATATAAAGGTTAACTAGGTCGAGACTTAGTCACCTGGTAATTAGTCTTTATCATAACTAAAAAAAGTTTGAGAGAAATAGGTTTTAACACGGTCCTCTAAAGTGAAATATATATATTATATATATATATATATATATATATATATATATATATATATATATATATATATATATATAAATATATATATATATATATATATATATATATATATATATATATATATATATATATATATATATATATATATATATATGTGTGTGTGTGTGTGTGTGGGTGCGTGTGTAAACACACACATATAAATGCGTATATACACATACATACATTATACGAAGAATTCAAATACATTAACGTGAACTTCTTATGGCGTGTGTCTGATGTGTATCAGTAAGAGCTGGAAAAGTGAATAATTGTAAAAGCAACACATAATAGCATAATAATTTACATCAGCGAAACTATTTATGAACCTTTTCAATGGAGAATGGTCATGTAAGTAACACATATTCGCCCCGCTATATCATAAATATCAAGCAGAAGACCGCGTTCCCATACTTGGCGCTCTGGACAGAAGAATAATTCCCCTAGAGCCTGGTTGTGAAAATTTGTGAGAAGCCTCTAATTGACCTATAAATTCTCCCTTTTTATGAATGAAGGCAGAATTTGTCGGCGGAGTGCTACAGCGATAAAAACGTTAATTGGGATGGAAAATGTGTTTTGATGGCTTCGTTAATTTCAGTTTATCTGTCTTCTGTTATACTTTATTCAATAGGGACGTTCATCCCGTATTATTTAGTACTATGATATTTATGGAGCTTACAATTTGACATATTCATATTCATGAAAAGGGTGCACGAATTTCTTGCTGATATAAATGACAGCGAAGGTACTGGACTTGAGCGAAAGTTTTTTTTTTTTTCAGTGACAATGAAAGATTTAAAAGCTACCAAAATGCAAATGATGCAGACAAGCTTATACATAATAGCATATATAATCCGAGTGTCCACATATAATCGAAAATAGACACGCATGCTATCACAATTACCAACATCCACGCTTTTACACTGGGTTTTCTCGTGGCGAGGTTAGATATCAGACGCGTTCTTTCCAGGCTCTTCTATCTTTGTACACTTTCCACCGAAATTCCCATCTGAATTCGCCGCCCCCAACTGTCTTCATGATTTACTGGACCCTCCATACCGATCACTTCTTCACACGACTTGTGTTTCCCCCTATCTCGTCAAGCGCCCAAACCGTATGGAGCTTTTTCCAGCCTCTGAACATCCTGGACGCCAGGCGTCAAAACCCGAAGAGTGACAGGAAAAAAATATACTGCATATTGCCTTCAAATTTTTGGAATATGCCAGCTCTTGTAATTTTGTTAGTTATTGGGGATGATTTCATTTTTGTACAAGCGTTCCTCAGTGTATGGCTTTATGGAGATATCTAGATTACAAAAAAAAAAAAATCGTTTAAAATGATTGATGAGGAACTTTCGTTAAAATACTGGAAAATCTCAGTTTTCTGGGGTATTGGCCGTTTTTTTTTCTTTTAGGAGGGGAAGTTTTTGTTTTACTTTATATTATTTCCCTGAAAGTATGCATAGTGCTAAACAAGCTTCAGGATATAAAAAAATAGCTATGCAACAATGAATACTTAATGCAAAGAAAACGTTTGCTATAAATTAGTTCATTCAAGTAGATTGTCAGGCTTTCCAACCTGTATGGAATCACACAGTAACTTCGTTCAGCATGATATTAAATTAACTTGGCAAAGCATTTCCGGATATCTTAACCTGGAAAGAAATCGAGGGGCTAAGCTGAGGAGAGAACACCTAGCATTTGCTCTGGAAAACACTAGGTCACTGGGTGAGAAAATGAATTCACAAAGAAGGAATTACTTACCATCAGAGGTGAAACTACGCTAACGCCAAGAGCGGGTGTCATACAACAAACAGGCTGTAACGTTAAATACTAAACTGTGAAAGGAAAACCTGATGTAAGGAGATTTTTTTTATAGTATTTTCTTTTTTTTATTCATTTTCAATTTTTTTACCGCGCAACCATTTTAGTTACCAAGATCCCTTTACTGAGATTCGCTTTTTAAATGATGGTATATTGACAATAGGTACACTGATTATTGCCAAGTAAATGGAAATAAATGACGACTCCTAAACCCAACTGAGTATTTCTTCATCTGTTTGTTTTTGCAGACTATGCATCATTATAGGCTTTCATTATTCATATGCAGGACTTCATATCAAAAACATGCTTTTGCTGGTAGGGTTAGCAAGAGACAGGTAACAGGAGGGCAGCGAGGACGATTATCGTCTCTTCCTGTTATCTCCACTTTTATAACTATGTGGCCCTCGAATCATTTGCATATTAGATTTGTTGTTTGCTTCGGCAGCTTGTTAACAGGACTTTAACTGAGAGGAAATGCCTCTGTGCTTGCCATCTACAGCTCTAATGTGTTGGAGATGTTTTGACAATACATTATGGAAGGAACACTTGTTAAAATATTGAAAATTAAATGTGCTGACTGTTTCGAAGCTTCTTTTTTGTGAATGGCCATGACGAAGACATTTTATGGCCCGCCAAGCATTATGCTGCGACGTATATTAGCCAGAAGCTATATTTTGATCTTTATTAAAACTTTACAGCTATTAGTATTAACGAAATCCTCCCTAACTATGAGTTAACCAAGAATAAAACTTCTTAATTATTAGTTAAAGAATTTAATTATCTTATTTCTTCGAAATAATGAGCTGGCTCATAAGAAAAGATAATGCATTGAGGGTAGGAATCTTAAGCGAAAAAGAATAACAGTGAAAAATAAATTTTAAAACTCGATCACACTTAGTCCACTACATAAACATATGATGTATTTAAATGCAATTAAAATTATAAAAATAGGTCCAAGGGAATGATGTTCCATTGGTTTTCGGTCTTTCCATTTCTGCTGTAAAACCAAAATCCAGTAATTTCTGTTATGACGTACAAAATTGAAGACGGAGCCATCTGTTGTCCAAGAAAAGAAGCATTACCTGGAAAGCCCATTAGATTGTTTCAAGCACTTTTTACTACTCTGGTGATTCCATTTCAACAATATGGGAGTAACTGTTAGATATAAGTATAAAATTGGCACCAGCGCTGTAGGTGATGATATGTGTGTGTGCATGCGTTTGTTCGTTAATTGTAGATTAAACTGGCCTAGTGATAGAATGAGATCTTGATCCGCAAGCGGCCCCCGAACCAGAAAAATGTATTCTAGGTCGTAATTTTTCCAATCATTCGTCAATTACAGGTCTTTACTGAAAACTGTGTACATTTTTTCATTATTTTTAATTAAGTAAATAGTTCATTCATTTGCTTACGATGCTGTTCATCCGTGCATATTTTACCAAACTGAAATAATTTCAAACCAGAAGCATTGATAAACTACCTTCAGTGTATGTTCATTTAATCTGCTCCACCAACACGCTAATAGGCTTATCAAAATATAAACTTTTTTCTCATAAATTTCCCGCGTCAGAACTCCTGTAACTTTTCACATATTGTTAACAACATATTTCCTGATATGAATATAAAAAAAAGAGAAAACTGTTGCAATTATTCCTTGGCTGACTCGGTCGATATGGATGAACAGAAATTCTACAGGGGAACAGTTTTAGATTCGGTCTACTTCTAAATGTTTTTTCCAGAAATTTGTAGAGCCTTCGTTTTTAAATATGGTAATCCCATTTGCCCTATTAGTGATTAATTGTATAGAAAAACAAACAAACTCGCAAGTTAAAGGCAGGGTAAACTGTGAAACGTGTTCTTAAGTGAAACAACGGGCAAAATATAAGCTTAAATTAAATGTGATGAAATTCATGGTTCTTTAAAGATACGGCTATTGTGTATGGTTTTGACAGATCTCTACGTTACATATTTTCAAACGTTGCATTTTTATTACCTGCTACTAAAGCCGTAAATGAGATTCCATAAATGACTATTCAGAACTTTGCTGTTTTCATTCTTAGCGCGTCGCTGAGACATGGTATTCATGTTGTTTATGAATGTTTGTATTTATATAAAACTTGAAGTATTAACCCCAAAAGTTATTCGGAACAAACAGCGAAAAAAAATGATCAAATATGGGAATCCTAACATATACTGATCGGCAGCCATACCAGAGAGTGAATAAGAGACAGTATTTATAATAATTTACATTTATCGTAAAAAAAATAAACATTGACGAAAAAAATATGCATGAAAATAAAATGCAGATCATAACCTAAACATATGCTGGTATTGCCATGTGAGAAAACCCATAACATAACGAATATCACCTTTTTTAAGTAAAGCGCGAATTACAACCAACGACCGAATATAAATATAAGCCTGAGAGAGAGAGAGAGAGAGAGAGAGAGAGAGAGAGAGAGAGAGAGAGAGAGAGAGAGAATGGGTAACACGTGATCTTTTCAGTCCTTCTCCGATATCTGATGGTATTTTGGTCGATCTGAAGACCCGGGAAACATTGGGAAAGAGACACTTTCAGAAGAAATGGTCCCATTTGGTCAAAGCTGAATCCAACACCCTGTCTTGGTTACAGCACTACGTTATTTGAAATTCTCTCAAGATATGCAAATTCTAAGAGTAAGCAGCTTTACCAGAATCTGCAAGAGGAATAGTTGTAGATCATTTTTTTTTTCTTGCAGTTTGATTTGGCTCCTAGAGTTAGTATAATCCATTTATTGGATTCTTAACTAATGGTGGTATTTATTTTAGCTGATCTTTATTGTTTTTCCATTTGCTCCATTTTAGTTTTCTGTAAAAGAAAACTATTGAGATGGCTATTTTTTTTGTCCGCCCTCAGATCTTAAAAAAACTACTGAGGCTAGAGGGCTGCAAATTGGTATGTTGATCATCCACCCTCCAATCATCAAACATACCAAATTACAGCCCTCTAGCCTCAGTAGTTTTTATTTTATTTAAGGTTAAAGTTAGCCATGATCGTGTGTCTGGCACCGCTATAGGTGCCAACACAGGCCACCACCGGGCAGTGGCTGAAGGTGTCATGGGCCGTGGCTGAGTTTCATACAGTATTATACGCTGTACAGAAAACTCGATTGCGCCGAAGAAACTTCAGCGCATTTTCTACTTTTTTTTTGTTTTTTTTGACGACAATCCGTGTGTATATTTAATTCGTACACCAACGTTTTTGTTCTACGTTCAGGTGAAAGCACATTTCGAGTTAGACTTTTAAATTTGTAGTTCACTTGACTTTTATGCTTTGTTCCTTGTGTAATTTACTAAGGGTTTTCGTAAGTAGAGTTTAGCTGTATCGCTCTTTTAACACTCTTATAATCAGTTCTATTTTCCAAATTTTTTGTTGTCTATCTTTCATGCAGTACTTTCAAATTTATAAATGTGTATATATCTTTACAAAATGCAAATTAAAATGATTGCAATAAATATTTTTATGGTGGTTATCTAACCGCTGAAGAAAGAGTAGGGAGTTACAAATGGTGCTTACACTCTTGCTCATTTCCCTGAACAAAAACTGCTGTGGTGTAAGTGGGTCTCGCAATGAAATTATAATTTTGGTGGTCTTAAAACTAAAAAATCTACGGTGCTAGAACAGTAGCAATTGGTTTCTGATATGTCTGCGCAACAGTAATGGCGTCTGGTTCAAACTCTGGAAGTATAAACCAGGTCATGCTTACGGCGAATCCCTCCACAAATGAAGTTTTCGGATTCTGGTTTTCTAAGGTTATCTAATCATATAGTACTCCGATGAAAGAAGGAACGTCAACAAACGTGCTGGTTTTAAGCTCCGCTCATCTGTACGTTTGTGGGACTCGGTAACTGGTTTAGATACATCCCCTGCCACAACGTAAATATACCATTTCTAAGTTCATTAGAAGCAAAAAAAAAAAAAATAAATAAATAAAAAATAAATTACTTGATGTTTTAACGATGTGGAGATTTAAAGGTTACCGTCGGATATTGCTCTTTTCCTTAAGTTAAATAGAAATATGGCTGCAGAGGAAACAGACATTGCAGTAAACGTAAACAACAGCACTGAAGATAAAGCCACTGACATTTACTCAAATGAACATCCTAGTGGCAGTGAGAGTAGTATTCTAGGTCTATGCCAGAACCAATCTGCCCTAATGGTGGAAGCCGTGGTAGCTGAAACACATCAACAAATAGGGGGGAAAAGTTGCTAGTGGAAGCTCTTTGAAGCCCAGCGTGTGTGTGTGTGTGTGTGTGTGTGTACAGAAAATGGCCAGAAGTTGAACATTCATTGGATGCCATTATTGAGTGTACCTCCAAGTAGGTCAGCGAGGAAGCTACCAGTTCCAATGATGGTTCCAGTGACTTCTAGTAGTCGCGACTTCTGGCAGAACAGCGAAATAGAAAGTGTATCTGGAAATAACGATGGAATGTAACCAGATGCAAAAGGTGAATGGGCAGTCGAAATGAAGAACGGAAGATCAAGAATAGACGAACAGGTACTGTTTACATATAGTTTTTCATAGCATAAAGGGGGTTATTCTTGCATGTGCTTAAATTAATTTGTACCAATGCATATTATGCAAAGAGGAGGGAAAGAGTTCATGTCTGTGTAATATATCTCAACCATGGCACTGATTATTTCGGCATTCAGTGTTAATGGTTCAGATGAAGAAAATAAGTAATGAAATTTATATCCACGATTAATTAGTATAGAAAGGATATAATACTGTTAAAAGAACATAAAATTAAAAACTTCTGACAAATGAAATGGGAAAATATCATGAAATATTTATCAGGATTCATAAAAATTCTAATTATCAAAAGCTAGTCACCTTTTACAATTACCAGCCATGAAGTGGATTACGAGCGCGTATTGGTGAGCAAATACCGGTAGGGAAATGGGAAGGGAGGAGTTCTTTGATAACACGTGTAATCATTTAAGACATCGCGCAGATAATGTAATATTAGAGGAGTCTTTGAGTCCCTGGTAATCCCGAGGGATGTGAGTACAAGGGATAATAAGTCAATGTCTAAGAAGGATCAGGAAGAACATTAATAATTCTTTAATATCATTCTGAGAAGCAATTTACGTACAAATATGGACACGACGCACCTTCTACAAACGTGAGACTATCATAGTTGAAATTAAATAATGTTGGAAATTGTAACTTTTGTAAAGATCCAGAACAAAAGGAATATTCTTAATTTTTGTGGTAAAGGTACGAAAGTGTTTATGTGGTTTAAAACTGAGTTTGATTTATTGTGTGCAGTTTAAAACGAGATTGGTTAAAGGCATTAATTCTCGAATATGAATAAAAAAACAAGAAAAGATAAAAACAGAAATTTTATTAATATATAATTGCCTTTACTGTATCTGGATCTGCACAAGTAAAAACTGATGGAAAGGAAATTATTAGCTTTCTTAAGGGTAAACGGAATTACTGCAGATGCTTTTTGAAATATGTTTACAAAAGCAAAATAAAAACCAACTGAAACAAACGAAATCATTGAGAAAGTTTTGTAGTATAAAACAGGATATTGTTGAGTAAATACGTCGAAAGTCTTTTAACTAAAATAATAAAAAAAAAAAAACAAGCATACAAGTGTATGCATTTCTGGTTTTTATAGTGGAATATTGGCAGCGTCATGTCAAATTTTAATGGTCTATAATCCTTGTTAAATTTCTTCACAGATAATGAAATTTTCCAACTTTGTGTAATAACTTCATTACTCCTGAACTGGCATCATACCCATGTTTTAATATTGCTTGTCCAAAAACTCTAATCCTGAAGATGAGTCCATCTCTTAAATTTCCATTTAGGTAGTGGTTTTGAACCATCACCTCATCTCTTGATTTATTATGTAAATAATAATAATAATAATAATAATAATAATACAGGAATAATAATAATAATAATAATAATAACTGATTACGTTAGGCAGCGGCAGCCGTATCTTGTTTGAATTCATTAGGATGCCGGATTGTTGTCTGTCCCTTTCCATGAAGTTCAAAATTTCTGGTGTCTATAGTTCCTACGCTTAAAAGGAGACTATGGTGCTCATACCATTCTTTACATAAATGTATTCCTAATACACATACAAACACACAGTCGGCACTTACTGCCAAAGGAAAAGTTCCAGTGTAATATTCTAATTTGAAATTTAGGCCCTCAGCCTACATGCCAGACGAGGGTGGAATGTACATAATTGTTCGCGTGACCGATTGATTCAGTTACAGACCTACTGACCTATATCATATATTTTTTCACCGCCATGAGGGAAATGAATACAAAATCTATTCGTGTCGTGTCGTAAGTGATCATTCTATAACTATTACTTTGCAAAAACTAAAGGAAATGTCCCCTCTCCTCTTCAGACGATCTGATAACTCTTGAAACCACTTCCTATGAATCGATATCATCTCAAGAGTTTGGAAATTGAAACGAGTTTGCTGAGGCCGTATGTTGTATGTTACAGTAAGACTATGAAACCAGGGATTTAACGAAATCCCTGGAATTTTCAGGGAATCCGTGAAATCGTCTATTCATATAAGTGCATTTGATCCTCGAGGGACTAGTACTCAACACGGCGAAACAGTGATTCATCTACACTGTTTCACCGTGTTTAGTACTAGCCCCTCGGGATCAACTGAACTTAGGGACATTTCATCCTCAAGGGGTTGGTACTAGCCCCTTGGGGATCAAATGTCCCTAAGTGTAATTGATCCCAGGGGGTACTAATACTAGACAGGGCAAAACGGTGTAGATGAATCACCGTTTTGCCGTGTTTAGTTCTAGCCCTTCGGGAATCAAATGAACTTAGGGACATTTCATCCCTGAGGGGTTAGTACTAGCCCCTTGGGGATCAAATGTCCCTAAGTGCATTTGATCCCCAAGGGGCCAGTGCTAGGCACGGCAAAACAGTGTAGATGAATCACTGTTTCACCGTGTTTAGTACTAACCCCTCGGGGATCAAATGTGTTTCGAAATGTTTAATAATAGCCCCTCGGGAATCAAATGCACTTAGGAACATTTCATCCCCGAGGGGCGAGTACTAAACACGGTGAAGCAGTGTAGATGAATCACTGTTTCGCCGTGTTTAGTACTAGTCCCTCGGGGACCAAATGAGCTTTGACAGGAACAGATGCAACAATGATAAGAGCAATAAAAATTGAAAGGAGAAATAAACAGACATCCTTGTAGAAATTCTGGAATTCCACGCTCACCATTTTAGCGGACGTATTCTCTTAGGAAAACCAAGGTGCAGCAATTTTTGGCAAAATATTCATCTCACGAATAATTCGTAATAGTTAAACTATTCGGCAACGAGATCCCTTCTGACACCTCCTGAACAGTAACTTAAATCGGGATATGTTGATAAAAGAATGTAGTCATCTATTCAAGGTTTATTTACTAAAGTAGTTATTTACTAAAGTAGACAGTGTATCTTTTTTTTAGTCACGAATTTCCATAAATACATTTTTCCCAGTTTAGAAAATTCATATTCTTAGGGACACTTTACTACCTAGCGTCAGCAATTTTGTTAATGGCAAGAATATATTTCGGAGTTTCACAAATGCCAGTTATTTATTGTTTTTGTTTGTAGCTCGCATCTAACATGCAAATTACACTTTATGCCGAGGCCCTTCACAAGGTGTTCCATATATATCATCCGCTGATGATTATGATAACTTTCCATAATAGTTATTCTAATAATAGCCGCACACACATAAATTATGCAAATTAAAGTCACTACAGTACAAGTTCTTCAAGGGAGACTCCCGGGATAAGGTCTTCATACTGATCCACACATTAAGAAAAAATAATCGTTCAAAAGCCTCCAGTTTATCACTGACACAAAAAAGAAAGGAAATAAGATTAATGTTTCCAAAATACTTCATATTATAAGATCAGAGGCATAAATTCAATTTCATTAAAGTGCGATTTGTGAGTTATGGATATTATAAACCTTACATTTACTAAGAGTAGTAGATATGCTGTGGACAAAATAAGAAAGGAGTTTTTATGTTAATTTGCACAAAAAGAAATCGTAATACATTCGTCTTAACGTATGCAAATAAGTTCTACACTGAAACGATAAGAGCGCTTAAAAGTTGAACGGTTTGCCCACCATAACTTTCATTTTCCACAAAAGATAAATTCCTGTGGCTCCAAAAAATTATTTACTTGTTGCCAGCCAGGAGGTCAACTTCTGGTAAAATTTTCGAAGAAATTCGGAGAAAAGACTTTTCGTAATCTAGCAAAACGAGCATCAACCATGCAAACGTAAAACCCCCCAAAAAATAACAAATAACCATCTTGGCAGAGATTGTTATTAATAGGGTAACGGATCCGGAAGATTTTAAAGACGAGCAATCCAACCCAAAAAGGTTCCTTCTGCCCAAAAGTGACAGTCCTATGTTTCCCAAACTCTAATGGTTACGAACGAGCTATTCATAGCTCATCTCCATTTTTTTTATTATTTATTTCTTTATTTATTTATCTTGTTATGAGGGGGGGCTATGAGCTCATCGCACCGTCATATTCCCACCAGGATCTCGCTATTTATTATCGAACTACTGTTCTTTAAAAAGATGTGGCTTGAAAGGAATAATATGGATGATGACCCTTTAATTCATGCCATGCGAATAGTGATGAACTATAATGACTCTGTTTCGAGGTATATACGAAACCTTATCTCTGATAATACTGATGATATTGAGGAAGGAAAATGTGAACTGCAATTAAAGGTCAGAAACTCCAATTCTAATAGGATTGTGTTTCATAAAACTGTTAACCCAGATTTAGTCGTTCATGACATTTATACAAACCAATTAAGAATTAATGAAACAGAACGTGTATCATGGACAAGAATGCGGTTAAGTGCTCATTCATTGGCGGTTGAGACAGGTCGGTGGAACAGAAGAGGTAGGGGCCGTCTGCCAATGGATGAGAGGTTGTGTTCATGCGGTGAAATCCAGACAGAGACTCATGTCATTGAAAACTGTCCACTTTCGTTACAGATCAGGCAGACGTGTAACGTTACCACAGCTTTAGACTTGCTAGTAACCAGAACCGATTATGATGTAGTATGTAAAATTGTACATGAGCTTCTTTCTTTGTATTGAATGTAACACATTATTATAAAGTGTAAAATGTAATTACAGGAACTTGTTGATGGCGTATAGTTAAATTGGTTTTGTTTTTAGTTTTAGTACAATATATGTGTAATTGAAATTCATTTAATTTGTATAAGAGATTGTACAAAATCTACTGTATTTAATTTTATAATTTGGACCAAATACTCTTTTGTAAAATTCATATTATTTTGTATTGTGGTCAATAAAAATATCTATCTATCTATCTATCTATCTATATTGTATTGTACTAGAAAGTTACGACAAGATCGCCTGATATAGAAAATACAAAAGAGTGTTGTTTTCATTTATATTAAGATGATCCTATACATTTTATTTGTGACTTTACTATAAAATGTAGACTATCTCAATACATCAGGTACGATAGAATACTAATTACTATATCACAACTGAATGTTATCCATTCATGTATATTACTGCTAATAAGTCCATTCGGCTAAAATGGCTACAAATCTAAATAATATTTCATTTACATAGTACTTGTAAAATAGTAAATGCGTTACGTACACTATGTACATTACTTGTTCAGTTTTTACTTCTTGAAAATTAATATAAATTTCAACTATGTACTACTATTCAGACTTGTATGTACTTGTGCTTATATATATATATATATATATATATATATATATATATATATATGTGTGTGTGTGTGTGTGTGTGTGTGTGTGTGTGTGTGTGCGTGTGTGTGTTTGTGTTTGATTTGATTTTAAATCACGAAAAACGTAAAATAGTGATGATTATACGAACAATAAGATGAAAATACTTGGCATCTCATCTCAATTGTTCCAATTTCCTTTGTGGCTGTAACTTTGTTCATATTATATATATATATATATATATATATATATATATATATATATATATATATATATATATATATATATATACATATACATACTAGCTGACCAACCCGACGCTTCCTGGGAAGACTCTGAAGAACTCAGAAGAGTTTTCCTACATCTCCTTTGAATTGTTTTGTCTTGTAAAAAATGTGTACTGTCATTGAAAATGCTTTTCTTCCCTGTGATTAATAATTCTGTCTTGAATTCATTAAAGAAGACTCTCTGTTCTAGGAAAAGGTGACAGTGTCATACAGACTTCCGCAACGAACAGAAATTCACATATACCGAAAGGTTAGTGTGTGAAGAAACTTACTCGTGGAAATAAATAACGGATGCTGTAGAGACTATGTAAAGGACCCTTTGACAAATTGTATATATCCATAAACAAAGAATGCCACGTCAGTGACCGTATCAAGTTATATTTAAATGCGAGTATTACACAGAGACTGCCTTACCGTCAACGAAAGCCTGTGCTAACGTTGGCTCTCTCTCTCTCTCTCTCTCTCTCTCTCTCTCTCTCTCTACCTTCCAGTCAGATCAGAATTTAACAGAATGATTTCACAACAATAACGAAAAAAACCACAACTGATGAAAGACATGTCAGCAGGTCTACGGGGACGAAGTGTGGTGGGCATACGCCCAACTTCAATTAACCAGGGACGCGTTCAGTTGCCTATTATCACCTCGTTTTCAAGACTGGTATTCGATCTCCATCGCATAAAACGTAGATGGTAGGTTGTCAGCGTGACAAACAGCTTCAGAATATCTACAAGTTATTAAGATACAGTGTCCCTTGGCTGCATAAATATTTAAGTACTGTCACGATGGTAATTTTAGACAGTAAAGAAAGCTGCAACTATTTTCTGTTTCCGGTGCATGTTTACGAACACGTTTCAGTTTCCTTTGGCGTTTCTGAGGGAAACTGGGCGGAAGTCTGAATGGTCTAATATAGAAATTGTCGATATAGGGTGATTTTTTAGTGTATAAAGTAATTAGATATGATAATGGTAATACCACAGGGTACTTAAGAATTTGTATTTTATTGGCAAGGTATAATAAGATATGTTTGGCTTAAAATGAACACCGAAAAAAATGTGGTAATTTCGGCGCGAGTACTTTTATAATAGGGGGTAGTTTTGTCACTGAAGCATTTGGCCTGTTACCATTTTTTTCATGGAGAGGACTGTAAGGGCTGAATGGTGTGGTGGTAGAAGTTATATTTTTAATTACATTACTTTATGACTGAACGAAGTAATTCTAATACAATCAAACGCATCTGTTTAATTTTTTGGGACATGCTAAACTAATTACAGGGTTTGCAGTGGGAGGAGTTTAATGATGTCACGAACAGAAAAGGTGGTTGCTTTCCACCCGAGCTACTGATGATTCCCATAATGTTACTGAAGAAAAGGTGAAGAGCACCGGTAAAAACAAAAATTTCATTCAGTTTATCTGTGTTTGTCTGTCACCGGGGAAAGGGTTTGATTTTGAGGTATAAACCTTCCTACGGTAACATAGGGGTCGTGTGCCAAATTTTGTCTGCCTCTGTCAAGCGGTTTGGATTGCTGTAGAGTCCAAACATACGAACGTTCCTTTAAATATATATATATATATATATATATATATATATATATATATATATATATATATATATATATATATATATATATATATATAATTTTACCACAAAAGGAACCCTTTTGGTATAAATCATGATTATAAATGGCAGTCATTGCTCACTGCCCAACTTGCATAATACTCAAGTTATGTCAGAAGAATAACACTGCGAGGATTAGCAATATATGAAGTGGGCACAGGTATGATTGTGGAACAGTTCACAAGAACCTATAATAATAATAATAATAATAATAGTAGTAGTAGTAGTAGTAGTAGTAGTAGTAGTTATCATAATGATAATAGGAGGTGGTCATTTCGATATAAATGCTTTTCGACGCCTGTCGCTTTGATACAAATTGAAGTTTCCATTCATGTGTAAAACAGGTTCGATACAAACATAAGGTCGTTTCACTATAAAACAAATGAAAACATACTAGCCTTTTTATTTAAACTTTGTAACGTTAATAGGCAGTAATCAGGCACTTGTACAAAAACAGACGTATTTCTCATAAGTAGCTAGAGCGAAGTTTACAGTTATCTTACGCATATGCTATGCATCCACTCGCTAAGATCAAGACATTATGAAAAAGGTATTAATAAAAGACAAAAAATACTAGAACAAAATATCACTATTTACTCGCAACATCTAATAAAAGATAGATCGACAAGAGTAAATGTAACAATAATATTAAGGCTGTATATATATATATATATATATATATATATATATATATATATATATATATATATATATATATATATATATATATATATATATATATATATATATATATATATATATATATATTGATTATTTCTAATTTTTCATGGATGACCCAGCTAAACATAAACACGTCTTCAGCAGCTGACCTGATCTATTTGAGCATCATTATTTTTTATTATAGAAGACACACTAGTTTTTTGGCATCGGTACGGCACTTGCTTGTTTGTAATTTTTCTGTATCTTTAACTTCTTCTCACACACCAGTCTTGTTACTGGTCTCAACCATCACAAATCGGTAATGACAACAGGTCTTTTGTAACCTCCATTGTTGCTTTGTAAGCACCTTGCCTCGAAAATACTTAAGTACTTTTAAATGCGAAAGAGCCTCTTAAAACAACACAGGCCGCCACGGCCGGCTGAGAGTTTCATGGGCCGCGGCTCATAAAGCATTATACCGAGACCACCTAGAGATAGATCTATTTTCGGTGGCCTTGATTATGCGCTGTACGGAAAATTCGATTGCGCCGAAGAAACTTTGGCGCACTTTTTACTTGTGTCATTTCGTTCTTGGCTATAAAAAAAAAAGTGGAAATCCAGATAAATATATAAGAAACCTTTAATAATCCCCAGCCTAGTGGTAAGGGAATGTTTCTTTGTATTTGCTACCCGCGCTCATGGCAATTTTGGTCATATATATAATTCCAGCCTAACGCTACTCTTATCGAAGTGCGTTATAATCTAGTGGACCTTGTACAGTAAATACCAACAATTTGATAATTTTTTTTCTAGTAATAACTTTTATCAGTGAGATATTTCACCAGTTTAACGTGTTCTTACCGACGCAACAGGCATCGGGATATGCATGCAAGAAATCCAATACACTACTGGAATCTAATAATGAGTTAGGATAAAATAATCGGAATTAAGATGGCTGCTATGCAATCTGATAAGCCAGATTACATCGTTTCTCTCTCCAAACATGTTTACGGTTTGTTTATTATTCTCTGTTACGGCATAATATGTTTGATCAATCCTGCGTGGACAGTTATTTAAACTTTGTAAGGCACAATACTAATAATGTATCAATTAGAAAAAAAACTTTTCTGTCTGAGGGTATAAACTCAATAAATCCGCAAATTGTCGGTTAAAATTCTTTATTTTTATTTGCAGAAAGGGTACTAGACATCTCGGCCGTACTTCTAGTCAGAAGACAATTTTGTTCGTATATGGTTTATCTTAGATCAAAATTTTCTCTGCGTTGATCCAAATAACCCGTAGCTAAGTAACTATTTGTGATATATTTTCTAAGAATGCACCCGCTCTAATAACTTGAAAGCTGTTTGAAACTTGGTCTCAGAATATTGTTTGTATAAGGCCTACAATTCTTATGAGAGAGAGAGAGAGAGAGAGAGAGAGAGAGAGAGAGAGAGAGAGAGAGAGAGATTTGTATATTCGACATCTGTAATTGATGTTTTTATTTCTGTTTTCTTTAATTCGTAAAGTTTAGCTTTATAGTCGGTTCCACCGCACCGTCTGAGATCAGACTCCCCATTTTTTTATCTTTTTTGTCTTTAATTTCCTCTATTCTTCACCCTTGTCTGTATGGTGGTATTAAACTTCTTATCACATCGGCCTCCGTATGAAATTGATGCACGTGTCAAGTCATTTAATCTTTAACAGAAATTCACAACACTATTACTTAGATTTGTAAATTTTCACAGTTTAGCTTTTGCAAGAATGATAAAATAATTAAACGAACATTCCATTATTATCATATTTTAAATTTTCATGAAAAATTTCGGCTTAAAATCTAATATAAGAAAAGGGGACTATTTTGGCATTTTGATATAAGCATACACATTTCCACATTTTCATTATTATTCTCTTTTCGGAACTTTTTTGTTTGAAAAAGCGTTTATTTTTAATGAAGTCACTCGCTAATCGATTTTATTTATCCATTATGCAAACAAATGTTGATGAAGGAATTACTCTTTACTTATTCGTACATTCCTTTTTAACTATTTTGCTTTCTGTACCTTCGCATATGTAGCATAATATAGAAATTAAAGTGTCTTCCTAATTCTTACGAAAATCTGACTTATTAACCTTATCAATCGGAGAAATTCTATTAATGAAATTTTAAAAAACTGACACCTGAGTCTGTAACAAAAACAGCAAGGTGAGTTCGCTGAACTTCTGCTTGATTGAAGTAAATAAAATGAACTTCTGCTTGATTGAAGTAAATAAAATTCCCCCTTCTCTACTTATATGCCTTCTAATCTCTATTAACTTCTGTTCTATTTCAACCATCATCACAGTATCTTATATATATCCTGGTGATTCGGTTTTATTAACTCATTCATTTGTTTGTGTATAGCCTGCATTTCATCTTTCACTTACAAAATCTATTCAGTTTATATCTGAATCGCCTTGGATCCTTCTTCCTTCAACAAGGCTTCTTTACATAAACTGAGAGAATGACTTTTAAGCCTTTTAAGTGTTTTTCTTAACGATTTTTCTAACTTATATCAGAATACTCTTCAGAAGAAAAATCTCTATATGCAAAATCTCGACTCTCCTAAAGAACACCAGAGCAAGTTTAAATCGGTTTTTCTTACCACGGAACAATGGTATTTCCCCACCTTCCAACCATTTTGTCTTTTATCTGACAGGAAATATTAATCACAAGTCCTGATGTCAAACATTTCTGTAACTACAAACTGGCTGAAAATTTATGTAAAAACAATTTTTAAGTTATATATATATATATATATATATATATATATATATATATATATATATATATATATATATATATATATATATATATATATATATATATATATATATATATATATATATATATTTGTTAATGAAATAGTTTAATGCGTATATATTTTCTTCTCATGTCTAGTCTTCTCTATAGCCTACACCTCAGAGTTTATGAGTTGGCGCTAGAATATCAAACGTTGATGAAAGGACGTAAAAAGGACGCAGCTCTTCACGTTTCTAAAGAGTAAAATAAAGAAAAAATCAAGGTATCCGGTTTCTTCCACGATCTATTTTGTATTGCAAACTCACTGAGCTAACGATCATTGCGCAAATACTTTTACACCTTGTCTAGCGACTGACTACTTGTTTGAAATTTATTCGTACTAAATGGAAGTTGCAATATTAAGAATTCTAAATAACACATTATATACAAACACCTACAATATATATATATATATATATATATATATATATATATATATATATATATATATATATATATATATATATATATATACACACACAGTATATATAATATATAATATATATATATATATATATATATATATATATATATATATATATATATATATATATATATATATATATATATATATATATATATATATATAGACATATACGTGATACGTGGGCACGTAGAAACTGCGTTAGCTATGAGTAGAGCGCAGCATCTTAAATGTGTGTGTGCATGTGTTTGAGTATGAGACCATATTCAGGCATACATTTATTTATGTTATATACATGCACACACATTACAGAACTGTCCTACACTAAGTATCATTGGGATTTTTTTTATTTGACAGTGAGAAAGCTATATTTGAGATGCTTCGTTCTACTTACAGATAACGTAGTCTGTACGTGTCCGTATATCGCAAAACACTACCAGGTAGCATGCAAAACAAGTTTCTTCTAATAATGGCTTCGTGACGTTCGAAGGAGAAGTATTACTCTTCCCAAAAGCATGCAACGTCCATCAAGACGAAAGGCGTCTCGATCAGAGAAGGGCTGCTGAAACTGACAGGTCAATATCATTGCTTCATCTTCGAATCAGGTGGCATTTCATTGGCGTTCGATAATATTGGGAACCTGTCAAATCCTTCCTCACTTGCGCTGGTGTTCTTCTCACGTCAAGATTACTCGGTGAATTAGTTATTGGAATGTCTAGTTCGATACTAAAGAATTTCCTCTTATTTATGCAGTGGTCAAGTAAAAGTTTAAAAAATACTCAATTGAAAATGGAACTGAAATCTAGTGTTACTATAATAAGTGCCAGGGACAATAATAAAAAAAAACAAATGCATTGCATAGCAATGTGTGTGTGTGTATATGTATATATATATATATATATATATATATATATATATATATAATAGCTGACTAACCCAGTATTTCCAGGGAAAACTCTGAATGACAACTGATAAACTCTCTCTCTCTCTCTCTCTCTCTCTCTCTCTCTCTCTCTCTCTCTTTTCTGTTAAGATAGTTGCTTTAATTACATTGCCCAGCATTTTTGACATTTTATATTTCCCTGCTTCTTGCCCCTCATTCCTATCGGAGCTGAAATTGGACTTAAAGGGCATTGGAAGTGTCACTATTCATCTCAGCAACCTCGAAAACTATGGATTAGACACTAATATCTGTCATTTTTTACATTTTATTTTTCACCCCTTCTCACTCCCCCTTCCTATCAGGGCTGAACTTGGACTTGAAGGGCATCAGGAGTGTCACTGATCATCTCAGTGACCTCGAAAATTATGGATTAGACACTAATATCTGTCATTTTCTGTTATTTTTACATGTCACCCACTTCCCAACCTCATCCCCTTTGGTGCCAGTGATGTTATACCCCCACAGTATTCTTTTCCAGATAATAAGTTAAGTATATCTTAGTTTAACCAGACCACTGAGCTGATTAACAGCTGTCCTAGGGCTGGCCCGAAGGATTAGATTTATTTTTACGTGGCTAAGAACCAGTTGGTTACCTAGCAACGGGACCTACAGCTTATTGTGGAATCCGAACCACATTATAGCGAGAAATTAATTTCTATCACCAGAAACAAATTCCTCTTGTTCTTCACTGGCCGGTCGGAGATTCGAACTCATGACCAACAGAGTGGTAGTTGAGAACGGAACCCGCTCACCCAGCGAGGAACTAAGTATACCGAAATGAGGTATGATTAACCCGTAAAATT
>NC_089744.1:13782500-13795000 GCF_040412425.1 Macrobrachium rosenbergii
TACTGACAATGTCGAAAAGACATAAGATTATGTTTTATAACAAATATATGAGTCAAGATATTTTTATTTTTAAAACCAATCTAACTAATGAAATTAACTTCCTAATTTGGAACTTGTACTGGTTCTTAGGCGCACATTCTTTATCTGAGGTCGACCATTAGATAAACAAACACGGCTTTCACATTCAACTGAAAGGAGACGATTTCTGGCTCAAAATTACAAGAAACCCTTGTAGAGAAACGCTGGATTTGTGCGTTCCACGGTGGCCAGAAAGTTTAATCATTGGGTGTCTTGTTCTCTCCCACTCAGGTAACAAAGCCGCAGTTTGTTCCCCTAGTTGCACGTGCTTACATGGTGTACAAGGATCAGAGGCAGCGCACAAAGGAAATAGTTTGCCAAGGAGAGAAAATGGTTTCCTTATTTTTAGGAAACTTGCGGCTCTTTTTCGCTGTCATTAGAGTCCATATTTCTTTCATTTCTTTTATTTTAATAAACGTTTATTACTGGTTAAAGATGGCACTTGAATAAGCTGTCGGTAGCTCTCAACTTTCTCATTTTAATCTTTATATTTGTAATTTATCACATGACTGCGCATTTCATTTATTCAGTTGAAGATTTATTCACGTTCTTGTGTCAGGATTTTTGCAATAAAATTAATAGCAACAATGATATATAAATGTTATTTCTAAATATGGAGTTGAATATGAATACAAAACAGATTTTCCTTATAGTTTCTGAAAGGAGTTTAATGAATCTGACGTCCATGTGTTTTTTGTATGGGAAAACTAAAGTACAGAGGCACAAGGATGCATTCTAAACTAACCTTCCCTAATCTAACTTAACCTAACCTGGGGTGTCACTTCCTCTCTGAACGGGCGGTGTGGTTTTGCCCCTCCCATATAACTAACTTGACAAACGACACCATAAATTACGGAATGAAATACTGGGATGCGTACTGACCTAATTTAGGGTGCCATTTCCTACCTGAGTGGTAAGTGCGGGCGGGTAATCACCAACTACCTGACCTAGGTGGTTGTGCACTTCTGAATACCCGAAAATTATGAGTAGGGTTTGGCCAGCCCCAGGCTAACCTGACTGAAAGGCTTAAGACACTGGTAAATCCGGTTCCCTCCCTTCAGTCCCCCTTAATTATTAAACATAACCAGATATTTTGAACGGAAATAATGATAAAATCTAACTAAACTGACACCACCCACAAGATATTATTAAGAGGAATCACATCACTGGCCGAATCACGGAAAAGTTTGGAGAACCGCTCATCATTTGTTAATGGTCACTAGTATAATTACAACGAAGATAGACAGAGGTCAGCACATTAAAATGCATAGAATTTTCTGGAATAATGCGACTCGGGCACATAAAAGAAGTGTCATAATTTCTACATGCCATCAATACCGCGGTAAATACAGATTGTAAAAGGTTTTGATATAAACTGAATACACCTTAGAACTGACCTAAATAATCCATGAACACTATTCGCATTATCTGATTATAGGTTTAAAGGTAACATATGCTTAATCATAACGATAAAATTATTCTAATTATTATTAGTAGCTGCGATGATGACACCCTGCGAGATTCGGTGAACGTATTGTTTAAGGTTATTGATGATATCATCAAGTTGACAGGTGGCGATGGTTTGCCTCAAGAGTTGATGCCTTAGTCTGATACACTACACAATGAATATTTGAAAAATTCATTGGGAAAACAGTACACTTTTCACCACGGGCCACAGTCATACAGACAAACAAGAAGAGTAATGTAGTGTAGATCGTCAGTATTTTTATCACTCTCGAAGGGTATATATCTTTATGGAACCAACTGAAGGGCCATAAACTCACGCAGAGAACTTCAACAGAAGATAAATGTCCATACAATAAAATAGAAAAAGGGACTGACAACTAAAATATGCATGCATTAAAAAAGTAACACATAGATTAAAACATATAAGAAATAACAAAATACTGAACCGAATATATGTAATTGATAAAGAACAGTAGTTCCACTGAATAAATATAATTATTACCAAAATACAAACTAATAAGCGATAATATATAAAACAAACTCATAAATAATTACACAAGGGAAAATTGTTGGGAATACCTCCAACCAAGAGGACTGACCCAAGGCTGATAAAGGCCGTGATATATGCATTCACGATTACTCTTCAAAATATGAAAAACAATTATGGTAAAAAACAAGATTTTTTTTCTTCAAAGGTTAGTATGAGACAATTAAAAAAGGAAAAACCAAAAGGATATGTGCTTCCTATGGATATTTATTTATTATATTTGGATACTAACCTCTAAGTACGTATAGACTAAATCATGACAGTGTGGGATAGCCACGCGTACAAAGGAACTGCAGTGAGAAAGTGATCTTGCTCAAATGAAAAGAATGGGCTCTCATACCAATGTGATACGGAGAACAAAAAATTAATAAAGGAGGCTGAATTGAGCGAGCAAAGAGATGAAAATATTTGCGACGAGGATATGACCAATAATTCCACGCCAATCGCCGGATATTGGCCTTTCGATAAAGACACTGGGATTTGTTGTTCTCCTCGGGGCGAAAGGATCAGCCAAGTAGGCGGAGAACGGCCTGAAGCTGACACTGAGGGTGGAATAGCGATAAAGGGAAGCTTGAGAATATAAGGGCAACGGCGTTTAAGACGGATTCTTACTTTTCCCTGCACCTCCACGAAAACGGGTTCCGAGAACCAATGAAACAGATACATAATTTATATATAAAAATAAAATCCATGCCCTAAAATTCGAGTATTCTGATAATACAAACAAGAGCTATCACTGCATGTCTTTAGAAGAGTTATTTGGATATATTTTCCTTAATAGAATTATTTTCTGTTTACATCTCTTATTGTCATGCAAGTTATCGCCAGTTTACGTAAATACCTGCATGAAAATGTAAGTACTTAAGAAGAATCTTTTATGAATACTGAAAGGAAGTTATAGAGAGAGAGAGAGAGAGAGAGAGAGAGAGAGAGAGAGAGAGAGAGAGAGAGAGAGAGAGAGAGAGAGACTTTAAAAATAGCTGACATATACGACATAACAGGACTATAAAAGTTTGCTTTACCATTCGCTTTACTATAAGGTACCGTTAAGCCTTCAAAAAATTATTCTTTCATCGACATCAAGTTTAAAGAACAAGGGAATCAATAAAACCGTACATATATTAATACAGTGAGTGTGTACATGTAAGTATAGTATGCAAAATGTATACGAGTTTTTACCTGATGTCAGACCTTAGGATTATTTTTTTTTTTTTTTACTTTTTTCTTTCCCTTTTCAACTTTCAGGATTCGGACAATGTAATTTGCATTAAATTCACAAAAACACGGCCATAAACGTGGAATATTTCTCCCGACTCAAATAGGATTACTTCCTGTTCCTATATTTACATGCAAATATCACTTTCCGATTCCTTTCGTTCGTTTAAGAAAGTCGTTTAATAAGAAAATTGCATCGGATAGCCCGCACAAAATGGAACTAATTTTAGGGCATCATATGATACATCCCATCTTTGGTTGTTAGAACAAATAATGAACACAACAATAATAAAATAAAACAAAACAGGAATTCTTCAGAAAAATCATACTAAGTTTTGGAAAAGGTTACTCCGAGAGAAGTTTAACAGATAGAGTTATAGATGCTTGAGCTAAATACAGGGAAACACAACGCAATTTTGCAAGTACGTTCCACCAAAATAATTCCCAGGGTTCCTGTTTTTTCATCTCCCAGGCCCTTTGTACTTTTGCAGTTTTCTGCCTTGGCTTTATTAAGGCAAAACGGAGCGATGCAGTTGAGAATTTCCTTCAGCCCAACTACTTAAGCAATCTTTCTTTTTACCAGGCAAATTACCTATCCTAGTTTTACAAGCGAACGTTCCTGGCTGGAGTCCTTTTACTTTATAGGGCTTTGCTGCTCTGAGAAGGAACACTATACATTTTTATCTGAATCCGAAAGGAAAATGCTTAAGACAGACAACTGTGAATCAATGAATTAATCAGCTAAGAAAATCTACCTTTTAACTTCAACATACATATTTTATCTGTTACTCACTCTAATCCTCTCTTCGTCTGGTAAAACACTGTTCCAGAATATTATATCGTATTCCGTCTGGCTCTAAACGTGGTGTGAATGCAGCCATTGACCCTAGTAAAGAAATCTCATCTTGTGTAACTTAAACATTACTTCTGGTGTGGTAATTTTCAACAAGTATAACTTTTATTACAGATGATGCTTGCAGTCGCTTTGTGAAAGCAATGTCGAGGAGATACGACTAATATTAAATATAAATATAATAAGAGTATATTTACAAGCCGCAAATACTTGATTTACTCTTGCCTATGTTTCTTTTCGCTGTTACGATGATAAAAGATTACCCTACAACGAAAACAAAGAATTGCGTTGTAAAAGAAGAATAATGAAAAATCTTGAATACCCAGGGATAACTGAGCTTTTTAAAAGAGAGGCATTTTTACTGATTTTAAGTGCTAACTGCACCCGACTTGGGAAATACCGACTACGGTGATATCTGTATTCAGCTCTGACCATGTAAGAAAGATAATGCGTATTTCACATCTTCATAGACAAAACTGAGTAAATTAAAGAGGTACATAACATTTACTTAAAAGAAAAAGTACTTACATTCCGCTTCTACCATCGTATCTAAGAGTATGCAAAATGAAATGATAACAAACCGAAAAATTTTAAAAAGTAAAACAATGAATTCTAATTGCCTTTACTTGGACTTGTCTAGACCTATCATTTGAGGGGAACTCTCACAAGAGCCATATAATTAAATCCCTTAACCTGGAGAGATATTTGTCTGAATAAATTAAGTCATTATTCTTCCTCTTCCATTCAAGAGACAGGGAAGAAGAGTCTTTGTCCGTCTTTCTTTTCTCCTTCTCTCTCCATTCCTATCTGCCTGGAAATCTCGTTATGGTAAATTCCTTTTAGGGTGGAAATGTTTGGACGGTCTACGTTCGCCTTCGTCTTATCTTCGTATTTGTGTTTGTTATGGAAATAAGCGTGGTTATCTTTTCTTCCTTTCCCCGGAATGGGGAAGGTGAAATAAAAGGTTAGCATCTTGCCATTCTCATACTTTTTTCAGATTTTCCCTCGGTCCACCCTCAAAAATTCTGCTGGGAAATTTATCTGAAAAGACAAAATGGAAGTCCGATTACCCCATAATTATATTGCATTATTCGATAATTAATTGCTTCCCCTCATCACTGTCTACAGTGGAAGATTAATCCAGAGCTGCCAGAATATTTTTAGTTTTCTGTACAAGAAAACTTTTGAGATGGCTTTTCTGTCCGTCCGCACTTTTTCTGTCCGCACCCAGATCTTAAAAATACTAAGTCTAGAGGACTGCAAATTGGTATGTTGATCATCCACTCTCCAGTCATCAAACATACCAAATTGCAGCCCTATAGCCTCAGTAGTTTTAATTTTATTTAGGTTGTTAGCCACGATCTTGTGTCTGGCCTATATGACCACCGTGCCGTGGCTGAACGTTTCATGGGTTGCGGCTGAAAGTTTCATGGCCCGCGGCTCATGCAGCATTTTACGTTATACAGAAAACTCGATTGCGCCAAAGAAACTTCGGCGCATTTTTATTGTTTTATTTTGTAAGAGAAAAGACCCACAAAGAGCAAAAGTTCCCTGGCCCCATATAAAACATGAGCAGATAATTTATTGTTCACCCTCTATAACCATCCTCAGTGTCGGATTGACTCCAGAGGTGTCATTCTGTCTTGCGTTTAAAATGCAGAAAGTTGTTTAACGCGGTTCTCGAACTACAGAACTACAGAAAAGAGGCAGCAAGTGGTTCCATCATTACAAATTGCTATCAGGCGCAAAACACTTATTTGAAATAAGATAAGCAAGAGTTTCAAAGCTTTCGTTAGAGAAGAAAGTTGAAAATGAATGTAAGCAAAAGTAAGATTATGAGAGTGAATGCATTAAAAAATAATGGAGCAATGAGCGTTAGCATGGAAGGTTTAAGCATATAAAAGATGAATTTTTACAAGTACCTAGGTGATGTATTTAATGATGTTATTATGAGAAGAGGTGATAAACAGAACATAGGAAGCAAGGAAGGCAGAATGGAGTGTACTCAAGATTTAGAGATGATTGATGCTGTGGAAACTAAACATAAAGTACATCAAATGATTCTTCAGCCAATTCTCTGGCAAATGCAAATCAAAGCAAAACAGTGGAAGTTGAGTGGTAGACATTAGGTTAATGAGAAAGTGTTTAATTCTAAAGTGTTGGCAAAAACGAGGATGTACCCACGAAAAATGCCTAATCGATGACGGGGAGGAGGTTTTGGAAAGAAAATTTCTAAATATCCTGGAAGCAGGTTTAGGGGAACGGAATAGTGTATTTTCGAGGGGTCCCACCGGTTGCTTGTAACTCTTATTTGAAGGGGTATGAAGCTACTAATATTGCATGTGTTCTGATGTGGCAGTGAAATTTGCCCTACTATTCCCCTGGAGCTATTCTCGGTTAGCATAGTGTTTTTTGTTATGTATATGTATATGTATATGTATATATGTATATATATATATATATATATATATATATATATATATATATATATATATATATATATATATATATATATATATATATATATATATATATATCCTTTCAGCAATAGTAGCTCCATTGAGTAGCTATTGGGCATTAAATTTCGGGTTTTCAAGCAGGCACTTAGGATGAGGTATCTAAACCCGTGCCCTTCATCCTAATTGCTACCCACCACATCTGACTACCTACCACGTACATAATTCACTTCTTACTTTGACAGGGGCCAACTGGATTTTTTTATGAAATGGTTCCAAGTTGTCCTTCCCTGTAAGAGCATCATACTGGGGTGAGGTCACTCACGTATGTATGTATGTATGTATGTATGTATGTATGTATGTATGTATGTATGTATGTGATTGTTATAAAAACAATGCTCTCAGAATATACAGTCGATAATGGCCAAAAAAAAAAAACTAGCAAGAAGAGGAGAACAAACAGCTATTAATCTGAACCTCTGAGATGCATGTCAGCTAAAAGATTCACATCGATATTATCCTCTGGAGCAATATAATACTTCCCAGAGTGAGAAAATGCTGATCTTTATTAATAACGGCTTATAAGATGCCGAGACACTGTCGTTGATAAGAAAATCCTGCCCGTCTGCTGCCAAGCAAATCTTCTCGACAGCTATCTTGATTGTTGTCAAGTGATGATCCCAACGATTTAGTGATGTCTGACACCGATGGAACGAAAAACTCTGAAGAGACCGTTCTTTCCCATTTACATACTAACTAGATCGTTGTCGATGACGGGTATAAGGAATTGGGCATATGCGATGTCTTGTTGAGGAACGTGAATCAGTTAGCCTCTCCATCGCTGCAATATCTAGAGAAAGAAAAAAGGATGGGGTGGGGACTTGGGGGGCCACATGGAAGGGGGAGGAATTTCAACATACAAGTAATCAAGAACTGGAGTAGCCTATGACCTACATAACTGGTCATCACCTATACTTTTCACCAGTTATTCAAAGGCAAAAATCTTCTACTTTAGTATATATGTCTTTTACTATTTGATTGTGCACATTTCTGTCTTTATCTCTCTCATTCTCTTTATCTTTCTTTACAACTGACTTCTCCTCTCAATGATAAGCATCACGCAGTTTGTCCCTACACCAAGGGTGCTCCATCTTCCCCATTTACAGTTCCTCGTCGGGCGAGTCGGTAGAGTTGTCGGCTAGCACTCGCTAGGCCCGAGTTCGAGTCTCCGGCCGGCTAATGAAGAATTAGAGGAATTTATTTTTGGTGATAGAAATTCATTTCTCGCTACAATGCGGTTCGGATTCCACAATTGGCTGTAGGTCCCGTTGCTAGGTAACCAATTGGTTCTTAGCCACGTAAAATAAATCTAATCCTTCGGGCCAGCCCTACGAGAGCTGTTAATCAGCTCAGTGGTCCGGTAAAACTAACGTATACATAATTCCCATTTACATACCGCGCCAAAGCAGAATTGTGGTATATACGGTACGCTCCATAACCATGTGTCTCAGCCCTACTTCCATCCCATTTAATGCAACCGTTCCTCATTCGTTAATGGCCCTTTCCCCTTTCTCTCCCCGTAATATTCGTCCTTTCTTACCCATCAGCGCTGCTTCAGGACATAGCACAGTTACTTGACCACGGAAAGTGAGGTATGGTTAATTCTTCCGTCAGCGACTGGTGAACATTCTTTCGTAGATACATAGGACTCCGGAGTGTGGTGTACCTGCTATATTACCATGAAATTAACGGGTAGACTAATCTTCTCCAAGTCTCTCCTTGCGCTGGTAATTTCTTTTGGGTGCTAGAGTAACGTTATTTTGTCCTTTTTTATAGTAGAAATTTTAATATAGATCTTGTGTCACTCTTGGCAGATTTTTCTCTGTGAAATGCATCGTGCAGTTCCTCACAAGACAATATTACCCTTAGATAAATTTCTACGAATTTTCTCTGTTGAATATTCTGGCTTCAATAACATAACTACTATAAGATCATTTAAATATTAGTCAGTCTCTCTCTCTCTCTCTCTCTCTCTCTCTCTCTCTCTCTCTCTCTCTCTCTCTCTCTGTTGTGAGTTTTTTAAGGACTGTGAAGAAATGGTAGTGATAATAACGACATTATTTAAATGTCAGAATTTTCTTTGCGAAATGCATCGTGCAGTTCCTTACAAGACAATATTACCCTTAGGTAAATTTCCACGGATTTTCTGGGTTCAATAACGTAACTACTATAAGATCATTTAAATATTAGTCAATCCTCTCTCTCTCTCTCTCTCTCTCTCTCTCTCTCTCTCTCTCTCTCTCTCTCTCTCTCTCTTTTTAAGGACTGTGAAGAAATGGTAGTGACAATAACGACATTATTTAAATGGAATTTTCTTTGACGAAATGCGAAGTTCTTACAAGTTAAATAGAAAAAATACTAGAATTTTTCTGTTGATGAATCTGCACAATCAAAAACATAACTACTATAAGATCATTTAAATATTCAAAATCTACTCGTTGACAGACGACTGTTTTTAAAACTCTGAAGAAAGTGGTAGTGATAGCTAAGCATTGTTTAAATGTCAGAATTTATTGAAGAGGATGGTAATTTAGGTGACGTTTTATTCAAGACAATGGAACCCGTTATAATTTTCGTGACATTTTCTGGGTTCAATAACGAAATCTATAAGATCATTTAAATATTTTCTCTCTCTCTTACTCTCTCATGGTTTCTCTCTCTCTCCTTTTTGTTCTGTGATAAGAAATAGTAGTGATATATTAAATAAATTATTTAAATGGAATTTTATCAACGATGGACTTTATATTTAGAAAAAGATACTAGAAAATTTGAGATGAATCTGCACAATCAAAAACTGAAATAGCAGAGTCGAAATTCTAAAATATACCGTTGACAGACGACTGTTTTCTAAAACTCTGCGCAGTATATAAAGCTGTAGCAGGCGATTGGGAGCATATTGAAGAGGATGGTAATTTAGGGTGACGTTTTATTCAATAAAATGGAAAGCGTTATAATTTTCGTGACAAACTCTGATTGCTTCGAAATCAATGGTCGATATAAATTTCGTCTATTACTCTCATGGTTTATATATCCTTTTAGTTCGTGATACGAACCAGTCTCAAATATTAAATAAATATTTTAAATAATTTTGTCAACGTGGACTTTATATTTCTTATATATATATATATATAAAATGTGGCAGTTTGTACAGGTAATCAAAAGTCTAACACACACATTATACACACACACACACACACACATATATATATATATATATATATATATATATATATATATATATATATATATATATATATATATATATATATATATATATATATAATATATATATATATATATATATATATATATATATATATATATATATATATATATATATATATATAGATAGATAGATAGATAGATAGATAGATGCTATATATATATATATATATATATATATATATATATATATATATATATATATATATATATATATATATATATATATATATACATACATAGATAGACAGATATATATATATATACATATATATATATATATATACATACATATATAGTATATATATAAAGTGTGTGTGTTTGTATGCTAATAAAGTCTAATCAGTGAACATTGATGAACTATGCTTTAAAAAATTATTTCTTGGATCTAAAGTTGTTCAAAAGATAATTAAAGGGATGCCTTGAGCTCCCGATGCACAATTTTTTTCATTTCTTCCGTCTTCCTGAACGATAATAAGCAAAGTTAGTAGCGCCGCTCGCTCCCAAAACTTTCCTTTTTGATTTTCATTTTTGTCGCCAGAGTCCTTTTTCCTGCAGTATCACTGGTTAGCATGCAAATCCTGCAGACACATTCTCCGAGGTTCACGAAATGGAATTGCAAAGGAGAGAGAAGGAGGAAAGGAAAAAAGCGACCTCGCCTCAGTGAATTCTAACATCTGCTCTGGTATATGCCGAAAACAGGTGCTGGCAAAAGCAATGATTAGGAGAGCAGTAACAATATATTGTCCAAAATCATAATTGTTTTCATCTGTTTATCTTAAGATAACAGTTAGATCGGGAACCCAAAGGTTTCAGCCCACTGAAAAATTTTGTCCAATTTTCCTGTGGACCAGTTAGTCAGGCAAAGTCCCTAACTAAATCACTGAAATTCTTACAGGCCTCCAGGGGTGCAGGTTGTTATCTTGGAAGCAACACTGATGTTCCCAAAACCAGCAATTGCCTCCAATAAGTTACAGCCTAAAAGAACCTTGTGTTTATAACCCACTACCTATAAGGCTTTGGATAATGGGTGTCAGATTTAATTGTTAGTGGAAACAGGATTCCAAGACATTCTTGTTAGTGGTAAAAGTAATAATTGGGTTCTAAAGTTAAACTTTTTACCTCATCAGGAAGATTTATAAGTACTTGATCAATATGAAACTTTTTGTTATATTCTATGAACAATTATGATTATACATATGAGAACATCCCTAAAACTTGCATTTACCTTTATTCTTATCTATGATCACGGTCGATGTTGTGAGACTGAGATTTTTCAAGACATTTTCAGCATCTAAGTTGCCTACTTGCTAGTGCTTAGCACCATTCACTTTACTGATTTATTATTTTTCTAACCCTGGAACTGTTTGCCTGCTTGCTAGACTCTTTCACTGCGTTCACTTAATACAAGTCAGTAGCCAGTGATGATACGCATCCAACTGCTACACTGATCCGAGTTGGAACAGCATCTGTGTAATTATCACCGAATTTACCCCCATATTCCTAAATACAACCTTCTAACATTTTTCTATACGGAATCTGGAATGGTATCAGGCGACCAGTGGTCTTGCCCCAATGAGTGACAGTCGGTTCCAATGGTATCCTATGTCGCATTTCAATATCAATAGTCAACTGTACTCGACTTCCCCCAAAATTTTCTTCGAGAAATCCCCTTTTATTTTTTCTACTCTTTCTCGAGATGGCGCTAACACACATATACTGACATAGGCGAAAACATGAATTACCAACATTGTTGGCGAAGCGCAAAATAATGAAATATCGTGGTACTTACGTAATTCGTAAGGAACCATGCGTGATGTGATATCTTTCCAATGTAGTCGTATGAACACTCATATCAGAATGAACTTATTACTTGAGAATCTTTTGTCTCTGTTCTTTGAAATGGTTCCAAACAATGCCAGTATCAACTGCAACCTCAGTGAATGCTTTACTATTTCTAACGTGTTGTTTCGCAAGCTGTGTGACACACTGATTTAAATTGGACCCTTACGTCTAAGAAAAAATTTGTAATAGAGGGAAACGGAAAACATATTTTAATACAGTGCATTTTCATTGCAACTGCTTTGCATGGTTTTGAAAATCGATATCAATAGTTACGTCGCCGAGGAAAATGTAAACAAACAATATCATAGTCAGCAATGTTGTCATGAAAGCTAAGTTATTATGAGCAGGATTTTCTCCGGAGATTCAAGATCTACTTTTACGTTGACAGTTTATTACCGAGAAGGGAAAGCCGAGAACCAAAAATTATTACCTAGCTTCAGGATCCTCTCTCATTGACATAAGTGCTCTTAGTCCAGTGATATTACTATCTTAATTCAGGACGTGACTTAGAACCGATCAGAGGAATAACCTTTTAGCAGAAACATGTTTTTCTCCTACGCAAGGTCGTGAAAAAAAAAAGTGGCAATAACGGTTACGCTGTCGCAGACTACAACCAAGGCAAGGCAGGGGACCGTCTGAAAGTCTGATATAATGAGTCCTTCGGTCTTTCGGCGTAATAGAGGGTCTTGTTTGCCTTGTATACCTGCCACCGTATCAACAGGGGATTATTGTTACCTCTCCAAACCTCGTTAATTGA
>NC_089744.1:13805000-13847500 GCF_040412425.1 Macrobrachium rosenbergii
TCTCTCTCTCTATGAAAGCATGGGTGTCTGCCATGCAATGATTAGTCATTAGAATTATGTCTGAAAATCTTTTGTGAATACAACCATAAAAGCTATTTACATTATAAAAGCTATTTAGATTTTATAAGAGAAGTCATTTTCTCCTGACTGTTTGAGATGTCCGTCATAACTACAGTCGTGTTTAATTTACTAAGCTTAATTCTGTACCGTTTTATGCACGCAAGCACAGAATCATTACAAGTGGAGGAATGAGTAAATGAAAGGTTTTGTACAGGTAAACGGATGGCCATCCAGGAAAATGGAGAGGGTAGCCAGGAAGAAAGAGACTGAAGAGAACATTAATAAGAAAATGGAGGGAGAAAGTGGACAAGAATTTTCGGGACAATATAAAGTTAATTTGTGGAGATTAAATGCAAAGAGAATCTTAATGAACAAATCGATCTCAGAATAAATGATGCAAGTGAACAAATGCTTCCTGAATTAAATTCAGTCTCGGGTCGCTGGAGTGAGGAGTCTGAGGATTTGCTAAATGTGGAGGATAGAGGAGAGATAGATGAATGATACCTTAGTGTAAGGTTGGGAATGCTTATTAGTGAGAAGATCAATCAAGAGGATAGGACAGACACCAAGAGTTAATGGAGTTATAGTAAGATGCTTGGGCACGGCGGTGGTAGTTTGATCAATTCAAAAGTTCTTCAGGAGATACGGAATTTCTTCAGGTGTGTTATTGTTATTTATTTCACTATTTGCTGTTAATATGAAAAGTCTAAAACAACATCAGAATATTTACAGCTGTGTGTAATCTTATTCATCAATAAGGTTGCGAAAATTTGTTTTTTCTTTGCTTTAACCAGAATAAATCATACAAAAACGGAAATATTAGTTGGTTTTCTGTATACACTGTAATTAAACTAGTTATTAACACTGCGTATTTGGCGATCCCAAAAGGACAAGCTACCGTGGACCGAATCCGTACAGTTTCAGAACCGAGAGAAATATTCCCGGCAATACTCATGAAAATCGTATTTAATTACCTTCTTGAACTTGCGACGACGTAACAGTGACATGACGAAAAGCTAGAAGGGCAAAAGGCGCGCGGACCTGATACCATCTTGAATCTAACAAAAAAAGGAAAAAATAAATGGTTTGGTAGTAGGGACTCCGACGGATGTACTAAGAAATAGATAACATCTGGGATCCGTACAAGAAGAGGGAAAAATTTTAAATGAGTTTGTGTTGGTGGATGCGACTGGTAGGGACGTCCGCCTTAATTGAAGACACCATCGATCACTTGGAGTTATCTGGTTTTCGCTCATCAATATCAAGATCCAGCGTTCTCGATTTTATCTCCCGTCCTTCCTCTCGTACTTCACTGATTTTTCTTCTTCCCTTTAATGAGAGAACCACCTCCCTTGACCCGCTAACGTGTCTGGATCCCAATTAAAACTCCTTATTACTCGGGAACGAGGTAGCTAATGACTGACGAAAACTTGTCATAAGTGAAAAATGTGCGGTGACAACGGTGTTCCGTTGGCAGATCTGGGAAGTTAAGGTAATGTATCTGCATTTCAAGTGAGAGAGCATTTCAAACTGTATTACTTTAACGTATGTTACCATACAACAATATACTCACCATCACGGAACTGTAGAGTGGATGCAATCTTAGCCCATATCTCGTCTTTATTTGACCCTTTCATATAATCAGGGTAGGCGGTATCATAAGGGACTTGGTGTTGGCGGACAGCCTCAATAAGTTCCTCAGTGGCTTAGGCCGGTGTCACACTATGCGTCGTCGCCGCTACGGCGAAAAACTGTGTTTCGGCACCTCCGCATCACCTGCATCCTGGCCATAAGCGGCAAAGTGCGCTGAGCTATCCCAAGCAGTGACAATGATAGGTTAACTATCATTTAAAAATGAATGTTAGTTTTGTGCATTTGCTCCGTGAGGGCGTTACTGAAAGTCGCTGCTCGTCTCAATGTGCACTGGATTCACCCATTTAATGCAGAATGGGAAACAAGCATCCATTTGAAAAGTTAAATGAGAATATACGAAAACATGATGAAAGGTTTTAAATTACCTTAATGTCTAAAGCTTCTTTTGATGAACTGCTGGAAGACTGAGATCATATCTCGAAGCAAAATGTTTGTGATCAATATCTCCAGAAGAAAGATTAACAATTACACTAAGGTGTAAAAAAATAAAAAACATTTTTAGGATAATTTATTCAGACTGGAAAAAATGGTAATGTAACAGTAATTCTACAGCAAATTTTATAATAATTCAAATCCAAAAAAGAATCAAATGTAAAAATAAAAATTCCTTGAATTCTGAAAAACTATTTTTCCATCAAGATTTTAGTACCATTTTCCACTGATGCCAATCATTTGAAATTTTCCTTTAAGAACATTGGGTCTCTTTGCCATGATGGACAGGAGTTGGTCTTTTGCATTGAAGTACAGTTTGAACTGGTGCTTCCACTTGAGATGGTTAGAGCATTACCTTGAGATGCAGTGCGTTTAATGTGACCTGGTCCCTCGATGGGCTGGTGCCTCTGAGGTCCCTGCATGTGTAGCTGGTTGACATTTGAACTGGTGCCTGCATTTGATGAAATGATGCCTGCACACAAGTGGTCCCTTTACACGTTATCAACAGTATCAACCTTGTAGTAAAGCATAGATACCTTTGAAAATGATAAGAGGCACGGACTGCAACTCGTTGTCTTGCTAAATGAAAATCTGTAAGTTCTGATTTTTACTTCATCATCAAATCTGCCCTTTGTAACAAATTCAGCAGTGGAAATCAGCGTCATCCAGTTGCAAATCAGGAAGAATGGATATCTCCATCTACACCTTCTGGATCTTGGTTTTGTTTTAGGCATGTTCACAGGACTTGCTTCACCCTTTTCCCCAAGCGCAGAGTTGCATGAAAATATGTCCATCAATAAATCGACCCATCGTCAAACGTCTTTGTAAAAAATTTGTTTTCAGTGTCGCAGTGGCCATCAAAACAACTGAGCATGAATGGTTATAATTAAAGAAGGATGACCCACTCTGATGGTTTTGGATGCATATATGTTTTCCGTCGATCGCTCCCACACAATGTGTGAAACTGCCATTGGTTTCAAAATCATATCCACTTTCATCCATGCTTCCATTGTTGGTTCTGGTAAATGAAGTGGTTGCATGTTGGTCCACACAACAAATGCTACTCGGTTGACGATTTTTGACACTGTTCGATCCCCCATCCGGTAGCTATAACCGATGCTTTTCTGGGAATCTCCAGTAACCAGATATCTGAATGGAATATAGGTTCGACTGTATTTTTACAAAGATATTAAATCTCTTCTCTGCCCTCTCTCTCTAGTGTACGTTACGTGTTCTGTTTTGTTGCAGGGGCTGAGGCAAAGGCTGCATGGCTGAAACTGACGTAATTGTTGTCATCGTATATGACACCCTCAGAAGGCAAAAGAAATACGACTGAGATAATAGTGGATCACATGCTGTTGTCATTAAGTGAGGTGGAAATTTCAGCAACAAATGGAATCTTTTTGGATAATGCATTTATTGTGGTCAGTAGAGAACAAGTTCAAATATCATGATGGACTGAGAACTAATTTTTAAAAGTTGAAAAAGTATACCTATAGTTTTATCAGACCACTGAGCTGATTAACTGAGCTTCTACTTTTATAATATTTTCCTCGAAGGATTAGACTTATTTTGCCGTGGATAAGAACCTGAATTGGTTACAGTTAGCAACGGGACCTACTCACTTGAAATGTGGAATCCGAACCACATTATGGCGAGCTGTGCCTCTGAATTTCTATCACCAGAAATAATTTGTTCTAACTCTTCATCAGCCTTTACCGGGGAATCAACACGGCCTTTGTAGTAAATGTTCCAGCCCACAGCTCGTTGTCTCACTAAATGAAAAGCTATGAGAGCATACAGACATTTGATGATGACAGTTCGGTTGAAGAAGGGAACCCAAAACTCATCACTGCTTCATGTAAAAATCCCGGACTCGACGATGAAGGAAAATAGAACTTACCATAAAAACACAGCCAGGTTTTGTTTTAGGGATGTTCGATTGGCAATTTTGGGTGTTGCAACCTTCAGATGATATGTCACTTTGTATCATGTTATGCACCTCATCAAATTGTTCTCTGTTTTAATCTGAAATAATTCTTGAATTTTGCATCACTCAACTCAGATGTTAAACCAAATGACCCACTCTTTGGGTATGGTTCTTGGCCATATGTTTCCTCACTCTTCCACAGTGATCTCTTTCCCCTACAAATGTCATATAATAACAAAGTATTCTCTGGTAAATGAATTCATGTTTCCACAGTCAGATTCTGAGTTGACGTTTCTCAGGTAATCGGTAGCGGCAGCCATGATCACAGGACCAGTAATAGGATATCAAACTGGAATTCTCAATGTATTTTTACCAAGCCTATGCTGACCTGCCCTCCCTGAGTCTGCCTTGCTCTGTGCTGCCCGTTTTGTCTCAGGGGCTGTGCAAAGGCTTTAGCCTAAAATGAATGGTAGCCTCGAGGTTGAGGAACTCAAAAGAAGTTTGTGCCCTGCCATGGATCACATGCTGTTGCACATTAAGTCGTAGGCGCAACAAAGGTTTTTGGCACAGAGCAGGGCAGAAAACTGCATTTCACTATTTTAAATGAGAAGCGAGCTTACAATTGTCAAGCAGGACAGCACAGACCACTGAGCGATTACCTGCTCGGCCTGCGTCACGCAGTGTTTGACTTAGTTTTCTGGATAAGCACCATGGCACAGGAAGGACCTACGCTCAGTAATCCACCAAATTATTATATGATGTGAAAGTCATATGTCTGATGATTTTGTTAATTTCTGATGAATCTCTCGGAAAGACCTGCCTGTGCTTCTTATCAACACTGTTTTTCCTGTTATTTTTCCTTTTACAATTATCCATTATAATGACATTATGATGACAGTTCAGGTCAAAAGAAAAGGGAATTGTTCATCAGATGATTTTCTGCTTCCGTTCCTAAAAATTGCTGAAAGACAGCTGTGAAGGAAAATAAAACTTATCTTAAAAACACAGCCAGTTTTCTCTACCCCCGATTGGTTTTTGGGCGTTGCAACCTTCAGATGATATGTCACTTTGTATCATGTTATGCACCTTATCAAATTGTTCTCTGCTTAATCTGAAATAATTCTTGAATTTTTCATCACTCAACTCAGATGTTAAACCAAATGCACCATGGGTATTCCTCTTGGCCATGTACTCACTCCTCCACAGTGATCTCTTTTCCCTACAAATGTCATATAATAACAAAGTATTCTCGAATTCATTTTCCGAGTCAGATTCTAAGCTGAGGTTTCTCAGGTAATCATGAGCGGCAGCCATGATCACAGGGCCTGCATAGGATGACAGACTGCTTCCCATTGTGCGCACCACACCTATGCTGACCTGACCTGCCCTGTCCCTGTCCTGCCTGCGTCCTGAGTCTGCCCTGCTCTGCACTGCCTCCGAGGTTGAGGTCTCAAGTTGTGCCCTGCCTAAGACCTTCACCGACAGAACCACCACCTACAGCCCACCCGCCTTACACTCCTGCGCCTACGTCTTCGTTAGGGTGGGGTCGACGCCCGTTGGCCGCCCTTAACCAGGCCTTACAGGGGCCCCACCAAGTCACCAGGCATCAGGCATACCTCCTTAACATCCATGGGCGGAAAGACTGGATCACCGTCAACAGGCTGAAGCCGGCATTCCTGTTGGACAGCAAAGTACGTGAGGAAGAAGGCAGGCGCCCCAGAGTTCCCCCTCAGTACCTCCCCGGAGACACACCTGCTCCCCCACCAAAGCAGGGCCTGGGGCGGCCCAGGAAACACATCAAGCCAACCCCAGATGTTGGTCCCACCCCACGCCCACAGTTCTCCTGGAGCAGGGGCCCGCTCCGACTACCTCAACAACTGCGTGATTAATGTTATGTTCATCCAATAATTGCTCCTCTAATCATTGTCTTGGTGGTACATTAATCACATTATATATGTTACTTGTTGATATTTCAGATTCTTTATGTATCTCAATGTATGCATCATTGTACAGCCTGTCTGCCGATATATATTCCTGCCTTTTACATGTTCTGTAACGCATTATATATGTCTTTTTATGCCTGTTAACAAACACAACCTTTGTATGGATGCAGCAGGGGACCTCAGGTCGCCCGCTACCTTTCCGTCCGCTTTCTGTATTATAAACTCCTGTCGAGAATAATAGAGGATCAGTCTTTTTTAAAGGCCTTGAACCTCACACTGTCGGTGTGACCTCTCGGTCACGGGCAGATTGCATCAGTTTCAAGGCCGTGTGTCTTTCAAGCCGTGTATGTGGGGAGATTCTGGTGAACACCTCTTCTGGGAGCGCCGTCATGGTGATGTCAGATTTGATAGCATCGTCTGAGATGCGAGGCACGTGAAAGTGCGCGTGCGCGCAGGAACCATGATGCCGTGTTCTGCCGCGAAAACGGGGGAAGTTGACTGCGTCTGGCTTTGTTGGCGAGAGGCATACAGATGATGCTCACGGGTTCGCATTGAGGTTCAGCTTCTGACATCTTTACTACTCATGCACCAAAACGCGGGAAAATGCGCCTTATTGAGTCCGTTAATGGTGCTGATTGTTCGAGTGGTCGAACGAAGTGCCAAAAGTGCCCTTTTTGGGTACGCCGACTTTAGTCCATTAATGGCACGGTTTCCGCCAGGGAGGGAGCTATCAGAGGTCTAAACTTTGCGCACTGAAGGCTCTCTGATGGTAGGCTGCGGCCGTATTTAGTCCGTTAATGGCTGGGCCAAAACCACGCTACCTGTCCCTTTTCTGGTGTCACCAGTGTGAGGTTCAAGAAATGTCAGAAGTGAAAGACTGATCCTTTATTTGTTGTTGTTTTAGATTTAGCTGGCCTTGTGCCAGCACGGGCTCTTGCTTCTAGAGCAGCCCGTAAAGCCTTTATTATTCTCGACAGGTGTTTATAGTACAGAAAGCGGACGGAAAGGTAGCGGACAACCTGAGGCCCCCCGCTGCGTCCATACGAAGGTTGTGTTTGTTAACAGGCATAAAAAGACATATAATGCATTACAGAACATGTAAAAGGCAGGTATATATATATCAGCGGACAGGCCGCACAATGATGCATACAATGAGATACATAAAGAATCTGAAATATGAACAAGTAACATATATGACGAGATTAATGTACGTATGAAGTGAGAAACACAAGAAAGGAGAGGCGACTTGACACCCTTACAGAAGTAATAACACATTTTTGATAAATACTCTGCCTAACCAGTATAAAATAAGACGAAATAAGGATAATACATCGTCCGAGACGAAGATGCAATGGTTCTGCTGTGTTATTCTTGCTTCAAACATATCGCCATTTAAAAGAAAGGGAGAGACAAGTATGGGGTTCACTAATTGCCTCTGAAATAAAATAAGTTTCCTTTGATGCTGTTGGTAGCTCAGTCATAAATAACTCAGTCCCTTCAAGAAGCAAAAAGTATTGGACTTTGTTAGAATTATGTAATTTTTCCTGGACAAATAGTAAAAATCCATCAGTGGAGCTTCAGCAAGGGGACTTGACAAAAAATAAAAAGGGACAGAATTGAAGATACAGATGTTCTGAGAGAGAGAGAGAGAGAGAGAGAGAGAGAGAGAGAGAGAGAGAGAAACCACAATCACCTCAAGAAAACTACTTTAGAATTGAACTGAACTGAATATAGAATTTATGCTAAAGGCGATGCACTGGGACCTGTGAGGTCGTTCAGCGCTGAAATGGAAATGAACAGTAAAAGGTTTGAAAGGTGTAACAGGAGGAAACCCTCGCAGTTGCACTATGAATCAGTTGTTAGGAGAGGGTGGAACGTAAGATGAAAGAATGAGAATATGATAGGAGCTACAGTAAAAGGAACGAAAGGGGTTGCAGCTAGGGGCCGGAGGCACGCTGCAAAGGACCTTAAGTGATGCCTACAGTGCACCGCATGAGGTGCACTGACGGCATTACCCCTCCTACGGGGAAAAGCTACTTTAGAGAACAAGCTGGAAGTTACGCATTTCAAATCAGACAAATGGCAAACCTGAGAAATAGTGAGCCTTTGTTCAATCTTATTCCTTCTGCAGTTTCTCCTTTAATAAAAGTACCAACATTAACAACAGTTCCTCATCACACTGGCGAAGTTTATTATTTTCGTGTCTATTATTATTATTATTATTATTATTATTATTATTATTATTATTATTATTATTCATAAATATACATTTCTTTGTGAAAAGCCAAAGGCCTATGAATTTGCTCAAAATATAGAAAGAGAATATGAACAGAGGTACAGTGAAAGGAATGAATGGGGTTGAAGCTATAGGGGCTGAAGGAACGCTGCGAAGAACCTTAAGTAATGCCTACATTGCACCATGTGAGGTGTACTGACGGCACAATCCCCCTAAGGGTTCGATCTTCCCACTAAAACAGTTAGTGCTGAGTTGACTATCTATATAATAATAATATCTTGGTGGATCTTGTGGTCCTCTCCCGGGTGACAGTAGGGGAGACATGACACTGGCACCCACCCCCTACAAACCAGTTTGTCCGCCCCAGATGAGGGCGAGGTAGGTAGGGGAATGGGAGGGTAGGGGAGGCATCCACTCTCCTCCTGAAAACATGTTTATCCGCTCCAGGTGGTGGTGGAGTAGGTAGGGGAGACATCCACCCTCATTCTGCAAACCTATTTGTCCGCCCCGGGTGTGGGCGGGGCCAACAAGCTCCTCTGCTAATAAAGATTATACAATAATTGTACACCTTTCCCTCCTCCCGCAGTGTTAATTCGGTGGGGGGGGGTGCCCAGTCACTTAACCTATTTTTAACGTAACTGCAATAAAGGCATCTCTCTCTCTCTCTCTCTCTCTCTCTCTCTCTCTCTCTCTCTCTCTCTCTCTCCAGAGGTGAATTGAGGCTATATACTTGAACGTTACCGGATTTTTACACCTAACAATCTATCCCTCTCAAGTGACCTCTATGGGTTTCATGACTAGTGCATTATTTGACGGTTGCGTAACGATAAAACTTGACGCTTGTTTCGATTTTAATATCTGTTTGATGAGTTCTGTTCCAGAATTAGTTAATGTATTAATTAATTTTTAGTGTTTTTTATATTCCTAAATCGTATAAAGGATGACAACAGTTTTGTTGTGTATACAATTTTATCTGGAATAACTTGACGAAAATTGAAAATATATATATATATATATATATATATATATATATATATATATATATATATATATATATATATATATATATATATATATATATATATATCAAATGCTATTTTTTAAGCTCTCAAATGGTTCCATATTTCCACATCGGCTAAACTATATATATATATATATATATATATATATATATATATATATATATATATATATATATATATATATATATATATATATATAGGTGGAACCTAAAGCTGTCACTCTGCTATCGTTTTCATTCTATGTATCAATCAAGACATCGTAAACAACCATTCTTTGATGGCTCTTTATTCAGTTATTATATTATTATATGAATGTATATATATATATATATATATATATATATATATATATATATATATATATATGCATGTATTCTTCGTTTTAACGTGCTTTTTCCCATTTTTGTATGGGGTATGCACAATGCCTTCTTTTTGAAGGGCTTTGATTTGGCGTTGGGGTAGGCCGTAGCCTCGATCGGCTGCCCTGCCTGACATCGCTTAGACCCCGGTAACGATGTGTACGTGTATCGTACCAATCCCCAACTCCCTTTCTCCCAGCAGCGAGGAGAACTGGGCGGGTAGGTCGAGAGTTCGAGACGTGTGAGGTGTCTGTTATGTTTTCAGAAGATGTTGGAGTGGCTTTGTTTATGTGTGTATTAGTCTGTAACACCCATTTGCTTTCAGCAAACCGATCCGTTGATTACATACGTAATCTCGGGGTGTCTACACGGATAGCAAAGTGTCCGCCTTCTTTGACCAGCCGGCCGGGGATTTGAACCTGCGTCACGGACCTCTACGAAGTCCTAGGCTGATTCTCTACCGACTGAGCCATCGAGGGTCTATATATATATATATATATATATATATATATATATATATATATATATATATATATATATATATATATATATATATATATATATATATATATATGTATATATATATATGCAAATGACCAAAAATATAGATAAATGATCATATACCATAAAAAAGCTTCATAATCATTCTAATTAGATACAACATTAGGCATAGTGGTGTTCCAGAGTATGCCTGTGAGATCAGGCACTTAGGCTCTAGGACTATCGATTATGATAACCTGAATCAGTTACATTAATAGGCATAGTGGTGATCCAGAATATGCTTGTAAGGACAGGCACTTAGGTCTAGATTCATCGATCATGATAACTTTGATTAGATACAGTATTAGGCATAGTGGTGTTCCAGGGTGTGTCTGTAAGGACAGGCACTTAGGTCTAGGACATCGATCCACTACATAGATTTGTTGCAGCATTTGTCGAGATTTTTAGCCTTGGAGTAGGAGGGAAAGGTGTATAATTACTGGGTAATCTTTATTATTAGACAAGCTTGTTGGCACGCGCTGGATCTCGGCGCAGCTGTCTCCCCTACCTTAGCAATCCCCTACCTAATCTGCCCCCACCCTAGGCGGACAAACAGGTTTGCAGGAGGAGGGCGGATGTCTCCCCTACCTACATATATATATATATATATATATATATATATATATATATATATATATATATATATATTATATATATATATATATATATATATATATATATTATATATATATATTTATATGTATATTTGTGTGTATTATATATGTATTTATATGTATATTTATATATATATATATATCATATATATATTATATATATATATATATATATATATATATATATATATATATATATATATATATATATATATATATATATATATATATATATATAGTTAGTAGTACCTGGATGATTATAATAATCTTTGTTCCTCTCTCTAATCTTTGTTCCTCTCTCTCTCTCTCTCTCTCTCTCTCTCTCTCTCTCTCTCTCTCTCTCTCTCGTCAATATAGAGGGTTAAGCAAATTACAGTTATATTTATCAGGTGAAAAATATATAAAAAATATATAATTTAGTAAATTAAAACTTCTAGTCCTCGTTTAACCAACTTTTTTAGGTAAAAAATCACTCTGCATGACAACAAATTATTATTATTATTATTATTATTATTATTATTATTATTATTATTATTATTATTATTATTATTATTTTACAACATGGTACTTTATAACTTAACCGAATTTCAACTGCATAGAAGAATTTCAGAACTTCTAATACTCACATAGGCATATGAGTATGTTTTTTTTTTTTTTATTAGCAACCGTTGTCTCTTTCTATGAGCTGGTAATTCTTTCTGTGTCTTTATTTCGCGACCGTCGAGTTACATTTTTATATTCTTGTCTATTTCACGCAATGACTCTGTCAGTCACGACGCCAAATACCCCACTCTGTCACTAAAGAGTCAATCAATCAACCACAGCAGTTATACCTAAGTGAAAAATGGGTAATCAGGAGAACATAGGCAGAGTTGTAATTGAGAACACCGTTGAACGGAACTGACATAGCGGCTAACGTGGGCGAGAAAGTTTTCGTAGCTTTTGAAAGTATTTATATCTGAAAATTATAGACCGCACTACGGAACTGTAACCACTACAGACTTTAGGGGCTGAACTTATAATGTCCAGATGAAAATAATTTTGATTTCTTGGTACAGAAAACCCGTGAGTTTTCAGGTGATTTTTCATGTACTATATATATTGTCTTCTTGTTTGTTTCTAGAGACAAGCGCAGTTTTAATCATTTCAAAATTCTGCCGTGTTCATTGGCCTAGGGACGAATTTTCTGATGACTCGAATGCTTTCCCCGTCATTGAGAGCGCTGTATGCAGGGTTTCGTAAATTCAACTGCAATCCATACGGGATTCACACACAAGAAAGCAAAAGATATTTTCCTTCTTGCCAAAGTCCAATGTCGTTTCTATTTTGCCACAACATGTGAGGAAAATGATACTGAAATGACGTATTAACAAATGTGACCTATGATGAGAGCTATAGGCTATTTTGGTCTTAGGGTTATGGTCTCCCTCCCCTCCAACTTGTGAAAGTTAATGTTCTTAAAACAGTAACTGAGGAACAGAAGGCTTGATTTCTCTTTCCATAAGGGTTGCTATGATTATCTTTTTCATGGCTTGTATTAATCAAGGGATGATCTTTTCAAATCGGAAATGGCTGATTTTTTGGGCATCTGTCGACAGTTTTTGTAAAAACTAAAATTGCTATGTATAGCATATAGTGTTAAATTTAGTAGCCATGCAGCTTTGAGAGAGAGAGAGAGAGAGAGAGAGAGAGAGAGAGAGAGAGAGAGAGAGAGAGAGAGAGAGAGAGAGAATTATTTCTCACTGATTCTGGAATAACAACTATGAATAAAATCTTTCATTTTAAGAAGTACAAAAGTTATAAAGAAAATGAAAAACGTCAGAAGAGTGTGAGGTCAGGGTATTGTTTCAGAAGTATAAGTCAGTGCAATAAAGATCCCTATTTTTTTATTTATAACTATCACAAGGCTGACAGAAAATAGCTTATATATCATCAAGATGTGACTGGTGCTTTTCAGAGCTGATGTTGAAACCATATATCTACATTACATGACAATACAGTATTACAACGCAATACAGCACAAAATAGACGTCACGGGTATAGTACGTTTAACTGGGTATCGTGGCTTTTGGACTATTACATTTGGGAACAGAGAAGGCGAAAGATAATTAAGAAAATTAAGAACAAGTTCCGCGAATGGACCCGGACAATGCAGCCATTGGTACTCCTGGACGACCAAGTGGGAAATCATTCATGCATGGCGCTTCAATGGGCGCTGCTGTTCATCAGTTAATAAGAGATTGCAACGATATTTTACACTGTCATGGCTCCTCGCTTTTGTATTTCCTGACCCCTTCTTATTCTTTTTTTATGTGTGATTACTGGATTTTCCATCTCCTTCGTCTTTTTTTTTATTTTTATTTTTTTTTTTATATTCTCACCTTTTCCCCAGCGGCTGATATTCTGATTTATTCAGTATGAATTATCACATAATAATCATAATAATAATGTATTGTTATGCGTAACGCCTGCACAACATCTTGGGTGCACCTATCTCTTGCTGACAGGGTTTGTGATTACTGATATTTCTCTTTGTTCCAAGAAAAGTAATTTTTCATGCTAAGATACACACACACACACACACACACACACACACACACACACACACACACATATATATATATATATATATATATATATATATATATATATATATATATATATATATATATATATATATATATATATATATATATATATATATATATATATATATGTGTATATATATATATATATATATATATATATATATATATATATATATATATATATATATATATATATGTATATTATGTATATGTACAAAACTACATTAGCTTCAGAAATATAACAAATAAAATGGTGTCTGTTATCAGGCAAGCGGCAAATCTAAGTCACTGTTCCTTCATAAACTATGTAAGGGAAGGAAACAGCAAGGAGTTTAAAAGTCCAACAATTCGCCTTTGAGTAGTATTTCGACTATGCTGGTCATGCTTCCAGTTTTGATATATGTATATTGAAGTAAAATATTATACAAAGTGAGTGAAACTTTGACAAAACAATTACAAAGATTCTGTGAGTGTCATATTTATGAACGGTTTAGAATTTGTATAGAGGAATTAAATTGATTATAATACTGATCATTCTGAACAAAATACAAGTACTGAAGCGCATTCTGGGATAGGATGTGGTTGGATGTGGGTACATTCAATAGTGTATTTTTTTTAGCTAAGTACTCAGTTATATGAGCTACAGAGCTGGCTAAGGGAAAGCTCAACCCAATGGATTAAAATCAAAATGCCATTGTATTGGATGAGCATTAACTGATAAAAAATGGAGAACATGAGGAAACAACTGGTCTGAATATTTAAAATACCGATGCAATCACACGTGAATGAAGAATAACACGGATAAGAAAGTCTAGTAAACGTCTATCGCCAACTTAACTATTCCTTCCCAAGGTTGGAGTAGCAGGCACTGTTCCGAATATCAGTAATGTGTAGAGTTGACCTAAATATTACTACAATATCATTATCAATTACTCACATCCTTAACGAATTTGCGAAGAAAAACTTATCTATTCCTGGGTACTTCTGTCATTTGTTACTAATAGTTTAAATTAATATGACCTTGTTCCTGAAAAACAGAGCTAAATCATTTGTGTGCATCCAAAAATAATGGTTTGCTATTAAAATAATTTATCAAAATGTGCTCTGGACATACGAAGTGAAAGTTTCTTGAGAAAAAAAAATGAACATTTAGAAATGTAAAAATAGGTACTTCCACAGATCTGCAAAAAAAAAAAACTCTTATGGTTTCCAATATCTGTGCCAATCTCATATATATACATACATACATACATACATACATACATACATACATATACATACATATATATATATATATATATATATATATATATATATATATATATGTGTGTGTGTGTGTATATATATATATGTATATATATATATATATATATATATATATATATATATATATATATATATATATATATATATATATATATATATATATATATATATATATATATATAAAAAAACATTAAGCCACAAATATTGTTCAGTATCGAATTCCCACGTACATATTATATATACGCGCAAAGAAAACAGGAACACTTGGTCATCTTCACAGTCATGTTTTGGAACACGAAGAGGAAGAAGAAAACAGAGAATAGAGAAGGAGGGAGCATGAATGATTGTCTATAGACTCTGTTTATTATCAAGTCCCCAAGATAAGAAGCTGAACCTTTACTTGTGCAGCCCAACCCTGAATTATGTATGAAATGTTTACTTCTTGTGTCAGCTAGGGAAAACTTTACACGTATTCCCACTGCGTCTTCCTCATTCCTACGAAGTCCTCGTCTCTTTTGTAACTCTCATTTATACTCGTCCGTTTACAAAGTCTGTTTAGATAATCATCACTGGGTTTTTGTTGTTGGAAGCGAAAAGCCGATGAGTTAAACCTGGCTCAGACTACTTAGAGCTGTATAAATACGAAGCTAAAAAAGTGGGAGACTTCTTTATTTTTTCCACTCCTTACACGGCAGCTGTGATTGCGGCTTTTTTTTTTTTTTTATTTCGGTATGTTACAACATTCGTTACACGAATTCAAAATGTAAACGTAGTTTTTTTTTTTTTTTTTTTTTGGTCAATTCGGTATATACGTTTTCTTTCACATATCAGTTATATTTAAAGAAAAGAACAAACGCGTCCTCGGAAAAGTTATATTCCTATGATAATAAGACCAATCTGATTATATCTTGAATTTGCCAGATGTGTTTCCTACCTAATAAAAAGATTAGGCTATTGCATAAACCTTGAAAGAAAACCCAGTTCCAAAGAATGAGAAAAGAAAACATTTGACAGCAAAGCAAAGTTTTTTTCCCTTTTTCTGCTCGTTTCTCTTAATTAGGCTTGTGCTGAAAAAGTTTCCGACGATGATGAAAACCACTGCTTGTTTGATATGCAGGTTTTGAGCAAAATTATTTCGACTGGAATTCTAGTCACCATTTCCAGAATCCTTTGTCATAAGACAGGCCTCGTTTCATTCATGAATCATATTTTATCGTGAATGATATAAAATAGCGAACGATTCAATCGTGAATCAATTTTGCTAACAAACGGTTTGCTGTTAACGTCCTATAACTAATGAATCATTACAAAGTCTAAATACATAAAGCTAACATCTCAGCATTGCTAAGGATTTTGATACGTGACTGATTGACTGACATTACAGCCAGAGCCAGATGTTTTGGAGAACCACAGAAATGTATTTATAAATGTGTAAAATTAATCACACTTAAGATTGATGGGGCACTGGTTTATAACCTAGCTAGCGGCTCTCTCTCGTTCTCTTTCTCTCTCTGTACTGTCTCTTACTCTTTTGCAGAATATTTCATGATAAATGTCCTGCCATTACCAAACAAGTCTATTCCTCTGTGGGATATGATATAATGTCTCCGAATTTTTTATTATATGATATCCAGATCGAATAAAGAGTTGTTTAACGTTTTATAAATAGTTTCTCAAAAAAATAGTATACACCAATAAAGAAATAAAAAAAAATAGAAAACAAGTAGCAATTAAGAGGCAGTAAAAAACTGTAAGCATTCCTTGACAAAGTCTCACAAGAGAACGCGTGTTACTAGAAGGTAAATTTAAATAAACGATTGTAATTATTAGTATTGGCCCTAAAATCATGCTAAATCATTTATGTTAAAGTAGATGATAATTTTCAAACGTTGCCAAGGGGGAGCATAAACGCTTCTACGAACATATTACATAAGCTCAAGACAGTTGTAATATTATGTTCGAATTCGAAAATTCAACAATGTTAACCGATTTTCAATTTTACTGGATTTTTGTTTTTTGTATTTCTATCTAATTTTTCTTTATTCATGCATAGATTGAAATAAATCACTTCACACGCCAAAAAACACTCCACAGTTTTCTAATGATTGGTCTACTCTGCAAATTGGTATCTAATCAATGTTCACATAAATATGCATCCTTAGTCGCTTATTTTCTTGTATTTGAGAAAAAGACTTGGTAGTTATACCTTACTTTTCCTTATTTCTCGCGTAATTACACTTGCCCCAGGAGTGATACGATATCAGCAAATAAAGATCATTCATGCCCTTGCACTTGTTCTTCATTAGGCACAATAGCTTTAACGCCGTACGCGTATAGCCTACTCCTGTGCTCCGAATTCATCCGCCGCGACAATGAACGAGCAGGGAAACTGCTACGATGAACAAATTTGCACAGCCATCATCACCACAGTTCAAGCTGCGCACTCATCGAGGGGGAAGGGGTAGGACGAGGAAGCGACATACAGACAAGGGTGGAGGGGCCATCCCTCAGGCGTCAAGAGCTCCTTATACGAGCAATAAAATCGTCCAGTGTAAACACTGACCCTCCTTTCATAGTGAATGGGATGCTGTCTTTTTTTTTTTTTTTTCGTGTCCCGTTTTCACTTCGGCACTTGAAGGGCTTCTCGAGAAATGGCCCGGACGAGCTTGATATTGTGTCAGAAGTAATTAGACCTACGGCCAGCTTTTGACTTTCAAGAAACTTCCTCTGATTCAATGAATTTTAGTGTCTTCAAGCATGGTTACGAAGAATTAGCAAAATTAAGAAACCTTCAATACAACAGCCAAGCCGCTGTTACATTTTTATTAGGAATTTTTAAGAATACAAATGTTTTCTCAGAAAATCTCATGCAATAAGCACTACTGGTAACACCGCTCGCAAATTGGGACCTTGTTAATGCCTCCACTCTTCCTTACTACACGCCTTTGTTACGGTTTGCGTTGCCTATTACATTACACTCAGTAATGTAATAGGCAGGTAGTGGATTAGGCTTTGTAGTCTAATCCGCTTCTGCATTACCGAAATGTCAGTTGTTATGTTTCTAACATTGGGAAAAAATTTTGGATTGGTAATCATGCAATTAGTTTGTATTAAAATTCAAAATAATGACAAAAATGAGCGTAATTCCTACTATGCTTCAGGCTGGTGAATAACAGTATTATTGCAGGGTCGTAGGACGAGATTAAAAGATGCGTGGGAGTGTTGCGACAGCCGAAGTAGGTGTCTTATGTAAGGATACCGTATTCACTTCTTACCACATGGACTGGCCCCGATTTATGAAGACCAGAAAAAAAGTTAAGTATATCTTAGTTTAACCAGACCACTGAGCTGATTAACAGCTCTCCTAGGGCTGGCCCGAAGGATTATATTTACTTTTACGTGGCTAAGAACCAATAATTACCTAGCAACGGGACCTACAGCTTATTGTGGAATCCGAACCACATTATAGCGAGAAATGAATTTCTATCACCAGAAACAAATTCCTCTTGTTCTTCACTGGCCGGTCGGAGATTCGAACTCACGACCAACAGAGTGGTAGTTGAGAACGAAACCCGCTCACCCAGCGAGGAGCTATGAAGACTAGAATTGCTAGTAAAAACTAAAACTACACTAAGGGGGTAAGTCGTTGATACGTAGTCTAACCCGGCGCCCGACCCCGCCTCACCCCCTTAGTGTAGTTTTAGTTATTAACTATCGATTCTACTCCTAACGAATCGGGCCAGTCCATGTGGTAAGAAATGAATACAGTACCCCTTATGTAGTTTCAGTTATTAAAGTACGCAACTACTGCAAAATTCGTATTTGGAATCTCCAAAGCAATTTTAAATTAATAGCTTCATTAACTGCGTCTCTCTCTCTCTCTCTCTCTCTCTCTCTCTCTCTCTCTCTCTCTTTCTCTAAACAGACACCAACTTTCCAATCACTAAGTTTTTTTTTCTTTTTTAAATGTCAGTGATAGTATTCCTTTTGGTAATAATTTTAATACAATTAATTGCGTGAATCAGAAATATATTTTCATTTAACAATTAACTTTGAACTATAAGAAGGGGTTTACTCTAAGAAGAATCACGAAAATAAAAACGTTGCCTAAGGAATCCTGCAGCTCTTTCAAGTAATTTTTATTTACAAGTTTGGAAGCATTGGCCAGGGTAAATGCAACAGACCTATTGAAGTCATAAAGACCAAAAGATCCTTTGCGTTCCACCGTCTTAAAATTCCATCTGATTAGTCTGTATAAATAATGTCTCCTCTGCATAAACAGTCCGTAAAGAAAAAACAGTAAAATCAACTTTAAGTTAAAGGAAATGCTGTATATTGAAGAACGTATACCACTGTTGAGAGCAGCAGCCCCATGTTGGAAAACTAAATGTGGCAGAGTCCTGCTCGCAAAAATGAAGTGAAACGACCTTTGAAATAGGGCTGGTTGTGACACCTGTCATGCACAGAACATACGAAGGACGAAACTATTCGTGAGTAAATGATAGTTTCCTCGGCTTGACCCGTAATTACGAAAGTAGATCAGGCCCCTAATTGATGAAAATTACGCAATTTAAGGGCCTCTGTCATGAAAGGAGAATGCACGCATGAGTTAAGTTCAGTCATTTGAAGGTTATTGTCATCATTCCACGTTAAAAAGTAATTTATTTTTCAAAATAATCTCAGAACCTGATGTGAACAATATACAATATCACATACGGGGAAAGAAATCAACTCAGTTGTACGTTCATATTCAATATGATATATTCAGTATTACCACTATTAAATAGTTCAGCAAAACTCCGCACAGAAACATGTACAATTCAATTTAACTTTGCTATTCACAGATTTCTGATTTACCAAAGCGTATTACGTTTCAGTTATTAAGCAAACAGAATCAAACGATTTATAAAACTCAAAGCTACCACACACACACACAAAACACACACACACACAGACACACACAGACAGACAACACACACACACACATATATATATTGTGTGTGTGTGTGTTGTGTTGTGTTTGTGTGCGCTTGTATATATATAAATGTGTGTAGATGTGCATGTGAGTGTCTACGAACTCGCGATCTTTTGATAACTTACAATTTTTTGTTTGTTGGGAATATTAAAGTTATAAGAAAATAAATTGGCTTTATGGCGTGAAACCAAATACTAATAAACAATCCTATAGTCACACTGATCAATTTGAGAGAGAGAGAGAGAGAGAGAGAGAGAGAGAGAGAGAGAGAGAGAGAGAGAGAGAGAGAGAGAGAGAGGGCCTGATGATCAGGTTTCAAGGGAACAGCCAAAGTTTCCCTGGCATGTTGTAAAACTGTACACAAAACATATGTTGGAGGATGGAGATCATCACTCAGAGTAGAGAGCTACAACTTCCCTTCAAGAACCTGTACATTTTTCTTCGAGGACTCTTCTGATTACTCTTGGTCTCCGCGATTATTTTTCTAAGAGGACGCATTCGTTTTCCCGATAAATAGGTGAAAGAAATACTGTAAATTAACATTTATGAGAAAAGATCAAATTTGCTCGTGATGATTAGAGAAGTTTAAAATTTTATGACCTTCCCTGGTTTTATTCTTGTAATTACAGTCAAATGCACAGAATAATTAACAGGATTAATGGCTGAAATAAATGCATTCATAATGCTCCATCTCCCTTAGAAATAAAATATACAAATTTTTCATGATAAATAAAGGTATAATCTCATTGCTTGATTCTGGTAAAACACACTACTCAAATAAAACCACCTTCAAGATCTCACGTAACCCCAGACACAAGTTCACGATATATTTGACATCTCACATAACCAAGTGTCACCAAATCCACTCAAAAAAAAAAAAAAAAACGAAAGAAACATAAGAGCAGGCTGACATTCAGCACCGCTGATAACCATGACATCATCATTTTAAGAGCAAGACGAAGAACAGAACCTTACCAGGAGATTGGGTGCTACGCCATAAGGGGAAAGCCTTCAATGGGGCTTGACTCACCTCACAAGTACGATAATGTGCCGTGAAGCATCCTGCCCCGTTCACCGAAGTTGAGGGAGACTCAGAAAGAATTAATCGGTTTCTTTTCAACGTTTTTCAACATTTTGATTCCTCCCAAAGTTTGTGACTGATTTTTGATGCGATATGGTACTAGATCTTTAAAATCTAAAATCAAATAAAAAGAGAAAGTTAATGCAGTTGGCCCAAACAAAATTACTTGTTTTAAAAACTGAACAAAACTTAGGAATTATTATTATTATTATTATTATTATTATTATTATTATTATTATTATTATTATTATTATTATTATTATTATATATATATATATATATATATATATATATATATATATATATATATATATATATATAATGGAAATATTGGAGAAACAAATCCACAGTTATGTATATGTACATACATTTGAGGATAAATCTGTGTAGAACAGATTCCCGAAAGCTATCTATACAGATTATGTACAAACACATAACTGTGGATTTGTTTCTCCATTTGAAGACTTATGCTAATATGATTATTTTTAATGGAAATATTATTATTATTATTATTATTATTATTGATAATTATTAATACTGAATGAATTTACTACTTATGTTCTCTTGAAAATAATGTTAAGTGGTGTTGTAGTTTACTGCAACGCCACTTTAACTTTACATGTGTGGGCTCAAATCACACCTGGGAAGGTGATGATGATTATAATCACAGACAAAAAAGTGATGAAATCGCAAAAGCCCAGCCGCAAGAGACAGATATGGAGATCAGGGGATACAAAGGAAAGGGTTGGGCATAGGGCTTTACTGCGCAACCTGATAAATTATGATGAAAGCGAAAAGTAGAAGTAGGAGTCTTTTCTCAAACAGTATAGAACGCGAGTGCCATTATAATACGCATATTGAATAGGATTCGGTTTGGACGAACCACCGCTCATGATGTGAAAATTATACAACCCAGCCCAGGTTTTTGTTGAACATTACTCTAGTCTCCGCAACAGCAACAGTCGGAATGAGTTCGCCGTATTATTCTCGACGACAAAGAAGAAAAAAAGAAGAAAACCCTCCCCAAAAATGTTAGCCACACAGAAGCGTTGCGTTTATATGATCGTGCGCTTCTGAGTGGATACATTTGCTATATGTCTTCAAATTGCGTTGCTTGGAGAAGTGCCAGTGTCTATCTCTTCAGGTATGGTTGGCGTCGTGCGTATTATAACGGCACTGGCTTTCTATACTGATTGAGAAAAGACTCCTACTTTTCGCTTTCATCATAATTTTTCAGGTTTGTAAACTCACGCCATAGGCCTACCTTCATCCATATCATATCTTGTCTCTTGTGGCTGGGCTTTACTGACCCTTTTGTGATTTCAGTCACTTTTTGCCTGTGATTTCAGTCCTTTTTGCAATGGCAACGCCCTAGATCGGGAAAAACATGGTAACAGGAATGGGGGTAGTTTAGGTTTTAGATATAGTTTTCTTAGACCTATGTGGCTTCTCCGTCATTATGGTCAGCTCAGCTAGCTTGCTTGTATAATCATACAACATAATTATATATATATATATATATATATATATATATATATATATATATATATATATATATATATATATATATATATATATATATATATATATATATATATATATATATATATATATATATATATATATATATATATATATATATATATATATATATATATATATATATACATGCATACATACATATATATATATATATATATATATATATATATATATATATATATATATAAATATATCTGAAAACTCAAACTATTGAGGCTCTTTATTTAGGGTAGGTCAACGATTGCGAAAACCAAAATCGCGTAGGTAAATTCAACGTGTGATAATTTTTAATTAAGATAATTGACGTATGTCAGCCAGCTTCTCCTGACACCAATTGCTATTCACACATATTAAGAAAACGGCGTCTCTTCAAATGTAGTGAGCAGTTCGTACCTGAGCATCAGGAAATTTGAATTTGGGTGGCTAATTTGAATGGCCCACTGTAGCTTTAAAACTTCATTTTTTCAAAAACCAAACTCCGAAAGGCACCCCTCCAAAATACGAGCTGTCAGAAAAGCTAAGTATCACGGCTGTACCTTTTACCGCTATTGCTCCACAGATATGTTAGGTCCTTCACCCGCCACACCCACCACTACCACATCCCCTGAACGCTAAAAATCCATATCTGGATCTCCGGAACGCCTGAACGGATTTCGATTAAATTTGGCACTATCAGAGACCTTAGTGGGAAACCTTTAAAGCCAGAGTTTCTTCCCAGTAGGTTGAATATTTCCAGTTATAAAGAACCAAAGTCGGGGTTTTTGTATACCTCGGGTGGCTGGGCAGTCCTGGGCTTTACTAACCGCCAACCACCGTGGCGGTTAATGATGATTACCTACACGGAGAAAAGGCGTATTTAAAAGTACCCTCAGTGAAAGGGAACTGGGATTTAAAGCTTTGGAAAACCCTGTGGTACAGTCCAATATTTGAGAATATCTATTATATGGTCACAGACACATTTAAAATGGGCCTTGGTGCGATCCAGACCCCTCAAATAAGAGCGCTCCAGTTAGATAGTTATAGTGTAATGTCGATCGTTCCCCGCAGCCTAATGTTCCAACAATGTTTCAACTTTAAACTGAATAATAAAAAATAAAATATTGCTTAAACCCGATTAATTCTTCTATTCTTACCATTACTGTTACAAAGCTGTCATAAATCTCATGGAACTACCTTTGCGCAACTGCTTAAAAAAATAACTAATATCAGTAACTGCACTTCTTGAAAACGTTCGCGTCTGGCTCTCTAATAAAAAAATAATTTACGTTTCTATGTGGTCATGTTTCAGTAACGGTCACTATTGTGACTGCATATGATCTCTCATATCCGAATCGAGGACGAGGAACCTGAACAAAACTTCCTCTCTACAAAATAATTGACTTTTATTCCAATCTCCATAATATGGAAAATCCAATCTTTTCCTCCCAAAACCTTTAACCACCTCAGAAATTTTCCTTTCTTCGTGTTCTTTCTCCCCAAAATTCTAAACACTGTCATTTTTTCCGTATATTTTTCCCCATTCTCTATTTTTCTCAGCACGAAAGCCCAGGATAATTCCTCGCAGTCACTTTTTCAACACTCGTTCATGAATACCGCAACACCTGCCTCCGAACTCAAAAGCTGCACAAATAATAATCACGCCTCTATGAAGAGCTTTCAAGCATTCCCAGTTTTGTCTCAACAGGTCATTCATCTTCTACTCTAGTCCTTTTGCAAGGTTGTTATTGCCTTGGCTATCATTTAATGGTCGAAATATTGCGTATCGAACAAAATAATATATTCACAAACATATAAGTAATTAAAACAAATGCACATAAACAGGCAGATAGGCAAATAACCGGAATACAGTGGCGTTTATAACCTTGGTGAAACTTCCATTAAAAACTGTTTTGTTCCGTTATTTATGGCGTTGAAGTTTTCTCCTCTATCCCTAACCAGTAAGTAAAGAATTTCGGAGTATGAATCGTGCAACTGTACGTGTTTTTTTCAATTATTCCCACAAAAACATTATATATAAAAATTATATATATATATATATATATATATATATATATATATATATATATATATATATATATATGTATATAATATAAATCCAAATCCACGAAGGAAAGAGAAACGCTGCAGTGCTGCGAGGCCTTCGACCGGCGTCCTTTACTTAGCAGCACTCCAGTGTTTCTCTTTCCTTCGTGGATTTTGTCTTATTTATATATTCATCATGTTCCATATTTTCGTGATTCAGTTATATATATATATATATATATATATATATATATATATATATATACATTATATATGTATATATATATATATATATATATATATATATATATATATATATATATATATATATATCTGTGTGTGTGTGTGTGTGATGAGAAGAACCTGTTGACGTTCAGTTATTCATTTTCTGAGAGGAAAATCTTACCTGATTCGTTCGTCAATTTACTAAAACCCTTCGAGAATGTAATTGTGCCATTGTAAGCTAATTAGGCCTGCCTACCATACAAACACAAGATAAAAGTAGAAACCAATACACGCAAGAAACTAGCATGCAATATTCAAAAAATATAAGCGCATGTACAGATGTACTTATGACAAACAACTAGTTTACAAACTCACAAAAATATTCATGCACGAGCCAACGGAAGGATATACATTTACTCGTACTTACGAAACATTCACACAATAAAAATACACAAACAAGTTCTAACAGAAAATATACTAAAAGGGTATGACTTATGATGTTCTGTGTCATGAAGACAACAAATCCATCAAACTGGAGCGATGCGACTTCTCTCTAGAACTGCAAAAATAAAAATTAAAATTACATTTCTCTCCCGTTGTGACAATACCGACTGCCGGGGTTTACTCTGCCCTTTCAGAAAGGTTTCCTAACGACTTAGCTTGTAAAAATTACATGCAATTCCGAGTCTTTATAATTTTATAAGACGTAAAATTTCTTTGCACAGAATGGCAATCTGCGCAATAGCCAAGTTGCTTTCTGTTATAAGGTGATCGCCTTTTCACATTTTTTTTTTCTTCAGAACTGCGGTAGTGACGAATCGACGTAAAACATTTCTAAAACCCATTCAAGACTTTTCAATGCTTTCCGGGACCAGAGACGAGGGAGAATGAGCCTTGCTCTCTAATACTCACGTTCAGCTCGCCAAGATCCGTCATTAAAATCCCGTTTTCATTTTATCTATTTTTCTTTAAATCCGGTTTCTGTATAAGCCTTTTATTAAAATCCTGGGTATTTGTACGTGGCAACCGAGTAAAAGTGAAACAGCGAACTTGAACATCGAAATACGCATGAGCGTGATAAAAAAAAAAACGAATAAGGTGACAAACTGATAAACTAAAAATAATAACACAAACTAATAACTATATTATCCTGAATTCAATAATAAGAAAGTTATGAAACTTCCTGAGCACAAAGAAGCTCAAGGAAACAAGGAGATCAAAATATTTGCCATTCGACGTTACAGCCTCCATGATATGATCTCCAGGAGGAACTTCTATGAAAGGAATGTTGAGATTGTAGCTGAATAAAATAACACTCTTACGAAGGCAAAATGATGAGATGTTTTCATTTCTCTCGTATACTGCATAGCAAAATTTAAAAGCATAAGTACATGCGCGTCAACATATTTGCTTGAGCGTGCATACATGAAAGCTAACATCAACTTATACTATTATAATACTGATATATATATATATATATATATATATATATATATATATATATATATATATATATATATATATATATATATATATATATATATTTATATATATATATATATATATAGTATATATTTATATGTATATGTACATATATATAAATATATATGTATTTATAAAAGTATATATAAGTATATATGTATATACATAAATAGTATATATAAGTATATAGACACATATACATATATACATGCATATATATATATATATATATATATATATATATATATATATATATATATATATATATATATATATATATATATATATATATTATGATTTGAATGGAACTTCTTTCCAAGCAACCTCACCCGTTTTTACATCTGCAATATAACAAAGAAAGAAATAACATTCATTTCAGTTGTTTTAATTACTAGAAAAACTTAAGTATACCTTAGTTTAACCAGACCACTGAGCTAATTAACAGCTCTCCTAGGGCTGGCCTGAAGGATTAGACTTATTTTACGTGGCTAAGAACCAACTGGTTACCTAGCAATGGGACCTACAGCTTATTGTGGAATCCAAACCACATTATAACAAAAAATGAATTTCTATCGATGCCGTTACCAGCATAGCCGTGCGTCTGTGTTCCTGATTGCTTGTAACTGTCCACCCTACCGGGGCTGATAGAACTATTGCCTAATTGGCTCACAGGTCCATTTGCACATAGCCAGTGTTTGTAATTGTAATACATTATCCAATTCACTCAATCACTGCTGTTGTATAAATTCCCAGCTTACTTTAGTGAAAGTGTCCAGTTTCATTGGTAATTTCTTCCATGTTGTGATTGTAATTAATAAATTATTGTTAAGAAACCCATTTTCTCTTGGTAACCTACCATTTGTTTGTTATTTTTGCATTCGTTTAGTTTATGGGCTTACGAGGGGTTTTCTTGTAAGGAAAAAATTATTATTTCGAGGCCCAATACTCACACACCCACTCTAAGCTGTAACTAATGCATATATATATATATATATATATATATATATATATATATATATATATATATATATATATATATATATATATATATATATATATATATATATATATATATATATATATATATATATATATATATATATATATATATATATATATATATATATTTATATATTAATCAATGTATATTATGAAAATACATATATATAATGTATATATATATATATATATATATATATATATATATATATATATATATATACTGATTATCAATCAGTATTGTCTCAAAATACATACAGATAATAATGTCCTCTTCGGGGATTTGAACCAGCAACCGCTAAGTCCCATGCCAACGGGATATCTGGTTTCTCTCCCGTTATTTCCTCGGCAGCTGTGAATAAAGCATTAGTGGCAGCTTCAGTGGTTGAGTGTTAAAACCCCCAGGGAAGATGTTATTAGTAAATCCACTTTCATGCCATTTTTCCTGCCAGTAATGTAGTAGCGCGAATACTTCTTCTAGGGCCATTGGGGATTCAGATTAACTGTGTCCACTCACTGTTTGTGGGGTAAGACAGAGTGAAAGCATAGCTGACCATTTGCAGTTTTAAACTTGGTTCTTCATTTTTTTTTTTTATTATCTCTGTAGGTGAGCAGCCAAAGCACTAACTTCTAACTTGTTGCTCTAGTAGATGGAAATTCAAAGTCCCTGGGAGAAGGTTATTGTTAGACCTGGCTCAGGGCAATATAGTCTGCTTATGATATATGTATCTCCTTGGGCCCGGTGGGGAGGAGGATCAGATGTGTTCACTCACTTCTGCAGAGGAGGGAATGAGGTGCATTGCACTCACCATAATCCTGATCTTATGGAGTTGCATATCTACTTCCTATTCTTTGCTTCCTTCTGTAGCAGAGTGGATAAAGCGTTGTCAGTTGTTTGTAATTCAAATAACCAAGGATTGCTGTTAATATACTCACACAGACATTATATATGTGTGTGTATATGTATATATATATATATATATATATATATATATATATATATATATATATATATATATATATATACACACACCCACCCACCCACAAAACACACACACACACACACACACACACACATATATATATATATATATATATATATATAAATATATATATATATATATATATATATATATATAGAGAGAGAGAGAGAGAGAGAGAGAGAGAGAGAGAGAGAGAGAGAGAGAGAGAGAGAGAGAGAGAGAGAGAGATGTATAGACACCGGACATATGTAAAGACACGCTTTCATGTGAAAACCTGGATTTATTAGCTGCCAAAATTAAGCCTACACTTGCAACACATACCAGTTACCGAGTAAGTGAATTTTATATAAGATTTAGTTTTTTTCTCATTTCTGCGATTTGATTAGTTTTTTCCATTCCTTGTTTTGTCGTCAACGCCAGTAAACCATTCATGTAGTAAATTTTTCTTTTATTTTCGTTTTGACCAAATGTGTTAATCCGTTATGATGTCTCCTCCGTCACTTTTTTTGTATAAATTGTACCTTCTTCTACTATTGTTGTTGGCTTGAAGTGGCATAAATTTTAGTTGTGCTATTCTACGTGAATTTCATAAATGGAGGTAATATTTTTTTATTTAGTCGTTATCTCAGGTTTACCTTTTTTTTGTATTTCCTGCTGACAATAGCATTATCTAAAGTGTAGATCAATGCCGTTTATTTGTACTTTAGTGTTAGCCCTCACTGTACAGCTCCGCTTCCTTGAAGGAGATATGAAATTTAACAAAGGTAAATGAATGAATAGACGTCTTCATTTCTTGGTTAACATCTCGAGCAAGAAATGGCAAATGCGATGAACGAAATAGCAACTGCCAGAAGCACTTGCCTCGAATAAAAACCGCTAAGTTTTGATAAGAACACGACTTGAACGAAAATCCGGTTTATCATAAAAATATCACCAATCTTTTAAATACTGATATCCAGCAAGCAATATTTACGCTGATTTCAGTAGATATGTGCATTTTAAAGGCTGAGTATCTCTTCGCCATGAAACGCCGGACAAAGTTTGTCCAATAAGAAGAATTCCTGCTAGGGTCAAGCATCTTTCCGACAGATAGTGCACACCAGGGCCAGAACCATTCCAACAATGGGTGTTATACAAGGGTAGAAGACCTTTTGATCACGGAACGTCTGGCATGTCCGAGGATATCACTACTTCTTTACCAAGGGACTCCTGCTAGCTTTGATGTTTTGACCATGGAGTGCCAACTAGGCCTAGGGATGTCTCATCCAGGAGAGCATACCCGGGTTAAGGACATCATTACTGGGAAGTACCTGCTAGGTTTGAGGATGCCTTGTCCAGGGAGGGCCAATTTAGTTTTGAGGATCTCTTCTATCATAAGTGCCTGCCAGTGTCGAGGATTTCTTTACTATGAACTGGTAAAGAAACAAAGAGAAGTTTTCAACAGCTAGATAATTCACCTTAGAGTTAAGGAAACAGAAACAAATATAAAGGAAATTCCCGGTGGAAAGCCGAGAAAAGGGTAGGGAAGAGAACAGGACCCTGAGGAGAAGGACAGATAAAGCAGTCAGCTGAAAAAAATAAATAACGATCTTGTAATAAAATCGTAAAGAAAGCAGAATTTACAGCCGTAACCAGTCACTTTGGAGAAGAGGGCCATATACCCGATCATGTCTGCATTCATAGAAATGTGAACAATAATGGTTAATTGTCTGATTTATATTGTCGTTACAGCAAATGCAACCTTATATGTTCTCTAAAGTAAAATACAGAATAGTCGTTCTAGATTTAAAAAGAAAAGTAATTAAAAAAAAAACGCTCACATACATCAAACACATAACGAATTAACATCTCAAGGTTCCTGAGGTAGAAAGACCATGTTGATCTTTTCTCACTTAATTCATAAAGCCAACAAAATTCTAAAACAGCCATATCTTATATCCTCTGCGAGATAGGAAATACAGATTACAGCATGGGTTTTATCCGCGTACAAATATTTGTATATGAATATCAGTTGTCACTACAGAAAAGGGAAAAACGAAAGAAATCTTACGTAAAATTATCCCTTGCTATAGCTGACTTAAATAAACTACTATACCGACTGTAAGAGCGTCTTAAATGTTGTTAATAAATTTTGTTGAAGATTTTTGTCCCTTACCTTTCAAACTGCATTTCACAATTAGGATTACGAATAACACAGCCATTTAGGGAATCCATAATTTAGGTAGCTATATCTATAATGATTTTAATACCCTTGACGTTATAATAAACTTGATTATTTTTTCAAGTCCTTTTATACAAGTACTTAAACATTAAACGTACAGAAACAAGCTTCTATACTCCTGCTTCAATAAGAATGAAAAAAAATTAAACTGAAAGAATGGAAGAGGAAAAACTTCAACAAAAACATGAATGATGAATATGGAGTCATTTGAGGGCTACATTAAAATGATTTAAAAACCACTGTAATGAATATAACGAATATCTTTCATAAAATCCTAGCTCTGTATCAGAGTATATTAAACTCATAACTGGAATTCCGAAACAAAAAAATATTTTGATATGAATTACGAGTCTGTACTCATTTTCTTTTTCGCTGGAATTCATCAAAGAACACCGAATAAATTCCAAGTGACATTTTTTCACCAAAACACTGAAGTTTTACCTTCATTTTGTTTTTATAGAGTTTTTGATGACCAAAAATTTAATTTAATTTAATTTATGAAACGATTCTTTGAAACCTCTCTGTTAAGAATTTTCAGAATCCGAAGCAAACACGAAATAGAACGACAAATTCTAACTGACTGATGACTGAAGGTTTGACTTTTTGCTCCTCATTCTGTCTGAATAACCGGCTTGTGGATTTTATTTGATCGATATAAAGGTTTTTTTTTTCATGTAAAATCTTAGTGGTTTATCAAAAGACACCAATTAAAGTAGAATACCAGGAGTCCGGAAAACGAGTGACCCTGATAACGATTATGTCCGACCCAATGTTGTACCATAACCGAAGTGTACCACAGTCTGGAGTACCGTTTCTTTGCGTTATTTTATTTATTTATTTATTTTTAATTTATTTAGGCTATCTGTATGTATAAATAACGGCATTTATGATAATACTGATACGAATATATGTTCACGCCCAACATTCACAGATAAATATAAAGATATAAATACATAAATACATACATACATATATATATATATATATATATATATATACACACACACACACACACACACACACACACACACATATATATATATATATATATATATATATATATATATATATATATATATATATATATATATATATATATAGATATAGATATATATATAGATATATATATATATACACACTGTAGGCCATATTTGCCTTATGTATAAGACACACCCTTACATAAAAAGCACCCCTATTTTACAAGGATATTTTGTGGACAAAAATTTTAGTATGTTTCATCATACATTTTTGGAAAGATTTTTAAAGTGATTTTGTAGGGAAAAATGTGCGATTCTGTGCATGAAATACAATATTGTGAGAATATACTTGAATAAAATATTGAAAACAAGCCGAATTATCAGTCTGTTATCACAAACTTACGAAAAATTGCTTACGATACGTCGGAAGTTAGCCTGTCAACCATTTGAAATGAGTGGATATAAACAAAATCATAGCGCCGCCCTGGTGGTCTGTCGAGGGAACAAATAAACGTTCTTTATTTATGGTAAATTTCATTTAGTTTCGTTTAAAGGTGAGTATAAATTTACATATGATTTCATTCCTCATTCCAGTAACACAATTTACTGCAATAATTAAGAGTGTTTTTTATTAACAACAATGTTTTATTATTAGACAACGACGCTGGGTTTTCCATCCATTTGTGCCGCATTGGGCGCAGGGCAGTTTTTATTCAATTAAAAATAGAAAAAGTGTTTCTAATCACAAATAAGGTATATATATATATATATATATATATATATATATATATATATATATATATATATATATATATATATATATATATATATATATATATATATATTTATATGATCATAGCCTAGCTTAATATCTCCACGCTACCTCGGGAATATCGGATAAATTATCACCGAAGGGGAATGCCATCCATAATACAGCTCAGTGGTTAGCGTCGACTGGATTCGCTGGATGCGCGTCTGTGTCGTTTTTTGATCCATTTATCATATAAAAATAATTCCCCATCGAAAAAGTCATGATCGTATATTCGGTGTGATAAAATGTATATATATATATATATATATATATATATATATATATATATATATATATATATATATATATATATATATATATATGATTACTATCACTTTTGTACGTGATTCATTTATCACACATTACCACAGATGAAAAATAGGAGACAGGGGTGTAGGTCCTGACTGGTTTCAACTTTATTTCCAAGCCATTGACGAAGGACTGAAACAGAGTATAAGAAGTCACAAATATATATACAACAGGAACAGTACTCAGTACTGACGAACATACACAACCGTTAGAGACTACATATCCACCCACCGGCCGGTGTCCAGGTAGGAGTGGCCTTCAAAACTCATTTGGCTAAAAATCACAATACACTCTCAGGGGACAATGCTGATAAACATACAACCACAGGCGACCTCAGATCCACACCTGACAGGTGTCAGGGAGGCGGAGTTTGGAAACTCATTAGCACTATGCCCCTGTACTGTGTTTACAAATATGATAATCCTATATTCATACATCTCTACTGCTTGCCTTAAAATTTAAACAATTTACGAATTTCTTTTGATATTAAAGGATCAAGTTTATACATCCCTTGACTGATATTCATATTATATTATGGTTGTAATTTTCTTTTATAAAGCTAGATTCAATGATATTCCTTTCCAGTGCATTATTAGAATATACAATCCTTTTTGCCCCTTCCCAGTTGATAGCGTGACTGTTCTCACTATCATGTACAAAAATACCACTGTTCCCCTGTGCATATCTCACACATTTCTTATGCTGTTCAATTCTTTTTTTCCAGTGCTTTCCCTGTTTGGCCCTGAGAGTATATTGTGATTTTTAGCCAAATGAGTTTTGAAGGCCACGCCTACCTCGACACCAGCCGGTGGGTGGATATGTAGTCTCTAACGGTTGTATATGTTCGTCAGTACTGTTCCTATAGTATATATATTTGTGACTTCTTATACTCTGTATCAGTCCTTCGTCAGTGGCTTGGAAATAAAGTCGAAAAGTCGAAACCTTATTTTTCACCTGTGGTAATGTGTGATATATAATATATATATATATATATATATATATATATATATATATATATATATATATATATATATATATATATATATATATATATATATGTGTGTGTGTGTGTGTGTGTGTATGTATAATGTATATATCTTACATATATATATATATATATATATATATATATATATATATATATATATATATATATATATATATATATATATATATATATATATATATATATATATATATATATATATATGAGCTGAGTCCCTGGTGATTTTCATGGCTGATTAATTTTAGGTGCTGATTTGTAAGTGCTATTTGTATGTGCTATTCAGTGAGGGAAGTGATGGGAATATTTCCAACTGTTGGGATGGACTTACAAGAATGCCAGCGTGTCTTTAGGCTTAATGCGTCCCCAAGCCTATGCCTGATTGTGGAAAAATGATTAACTAAGTTGTAAAAGTTAAGGGCCATGGTGAGGGATGGTTTTGAGGAAATGGCTATCGCAGTAACGGCTCGCATACTGATGAGACCTGAAGTAGCACCACCACAGGAGTCAGCCGGAGACACACAAAAGGTAGAGGTAGTTGAAAAAGTACCTATGTTAGATGGACTGGTGCCTGAATTCGATAACTCACAGCCCAAAGAAGGATTTCTAGTAGTGGAATTGTTCATAAACTATGTAGAGAAAGCCACCCAATACTGGTCAGACAGAAAAAAGTAGTGCTAACTAAACAGAAACTAGCTGGCACTGCTTTCTGCCAAGTGATGAGTTAGCCCACCGAGTCGTTTTCTAACTGGACAATAATCAAACAGTATCTCATTCAACGATTTTCCAAAACCCCACTAGAACAAAATGGTAAAGAGAGAAAGATAAAAGCCGTGACTTATGGTAGGGGAGTCAATTGTGGCATACTGTGATCAGGTCTACAGTGACTACGAGTCTGGCACTCGAGGGGTTAAGGGAAGGCACTAAAGACACCTTTTGTCGGCACATGCTAATGAGCATCTTCCTCCTCTCGTGACTAGACAATTGCTTGATGAGAGGGAACCCTTGCAAGATTCGCTCCTGAAGGTACAGATTATGTTAGATAATCTGGCAGAATGGCAAGCAAGCAGAATGGCAAGCTAGGAGAGCCAATTTATTTATAACCATTAATGGTGCCAGTCCGAACATCAGCAGAGCCAGGACAGCAACCAGCTCTGAACAAAGGGCAAGGGATAGAACCCCGTAGAATGAGGCCACATGGAGCAGGCAGTCTGCAAGGAGTCTGCGCCGACACTTTCCCTGCGCACAGCTCCGTGGGAGGAACTGGGATACCCATCCTAAGAGTATGGGTGGGACAGCAATAAGAGAGAGCATTGTTGGATACTGGGTCAAGTGCATCTTTGAATGAAGAGGCACTGGTAACTGGCCCAATCAAGTGGATTGGAGACACAGTGATACTGGGGACAGCTGGCAACCACCGAATAGTGACCTGTCGGGCTGTAAGGTAGCCGATAATGATTGACAGACAAACCATTGAACACGATTTCTATGCCATGCCCTCAACAGGCGTAGAAGGTATCCCCCTTATCTTGGGAGTTGATTTTGTACAGAGAAATGAAATGATGATATGTGGCTCGCATGGGAAGGGTATAGAAGTATTTCTGAAGAGACTGAAAATTCCTGAGAGTGAGTGCTACTTCAAGGCAAGGAGGATGGTGAGGGAGGAGTGCTGGCTGTCCCAGAAGGGGGAGAAGTAGTCCCTCCCAGAGAACTGACCTCCATAGTTGTTGTGCCTACCCAAAGTCTAAGTGATGGAATGTTGATGATAATGAAACCACATGACAAATGGAGTGATTTTTTAATGACAGGGGTAAGTGAGGTGACTCAGGGGAGTTATGCGTGCCTTTTATTAATATAAGTGATCAACAAATCTTTTTAAATAGTGGGTCGGTATGTGATCTTGAAGTGGGTGAGGCAGATGAAGCTCCTCAAACACTGGCGAAATTGGGTACTCAATTTCAAGGCGGCAGTGACAAGAGTTTGGGGAGATTTGCCCAAGCCACTAAGGGATCTACTGCTGTTACATAAGAGAGAATTACTGAAGAAATTGTAAGAGGTTATCAAGACTTGATCACGATTGAAGAGGAACCCCCAGACAGAATTAACAAATTCCCTTTATGCATAGAAAATGGGGATCACCCCTAAAAGATCAAAACAATATATGGTTCCAGTTTATTTCTAACAAGAATAGAAAAGGAGGTTAATAAATTAAGGGGTCAGGGGATAATTAAGGAAAGTGAATCGCCCTGGGCTTCTCCAATTGTGATGGTTAAAAAGAAAGATGGTTCTCTTAGGTTAGGTTATGTGTTGATTATAAAAGTTAAATGTTATATAAAGACAATGCATTTCCATTGGCCTCTATCAAATAATTATAAACAGAGGTGAGAAATAGTAAATTCTTCACCATCTTAGATCTTAAATTGGGATATCATCAAATACCCATAGACAAGAGTAGCAAGGAAAAGACTGCCTTTATAGATAATGATCAGTTATTTGAAAATATTTATCTCCCCTTTAGAGTAAAGAATGCCCCCGCTCATTATTGGGTCATAGCATTTTGTATATTTAGGTAATGTAATAATAATCGGGACTACGGTCAAGGAACACAATAGTAACACTGTTAAAGTGTTAGAGGCATTAGGAGACATGGCATGAAAATTAATATAGATAAATGTAAATTCTTTCAAACAGAGGTTGAGTTTCTTGGGCAAATAGTAACATCCAAAGGTATTAAGCCCTGCTGATAAAGTAGCAGCAATTAAAGAATTTCCCCAGCCAAAGAACAAAAAGGAAGTAGCCAGCTTTCTCGGGATCATGGGATATTACTGTAAATTCATAAAAAATTTTGGTAAAATAGCTAGGCAGCTAGATTTATTAAGAAAACACTATGCATTCCAGTGGGGGAGAACTGACGAGGAGACTTTTCAAGAATTAAAGATTGCACTTGCTCTCGAAGAACCATTGGCTTATCTGAAGTTCGATCGGCCATTCCTAGTAATTACTGATGCCAGTAAAGAAGTACTTGGTGGAGTAATTTCTCAAATTGATGATAAAGGGGGAGAGAGGCCAATTTGTTTTGCGTCACTTGCATTAAAAGGGGCAGGGAAGCATTACTGTACCTTTGGTAGAGAGGCTTTGGCAATATTATGGAACCTGGAGAGACATCACTATTTCTTGTTAGGGCATAAGATTTACTTACAGACAAATCATAGACCACTGAGAGATTTGTTCATGAAAGGAGATTTAACTTCTCAACAGGCTCGATGGATAGAGTGGCTGTTGGAATTTGATATTGTGGGATTTGTGCACATAGTGTAGTTGGAGTTATGACTCGAGCCATAAAGAGAGAGGAACAATAGTGCATTAAAACCACAGGTACACCTATGGGAGAGTTCCACAGAAAATAGAGAACCTCAGGGACTCGCAGAGAGAAAGTGGAGGCATGAGTCATCCTATCTGGTTGAGTGACAGAAGCAGCACTTAAGGGGATGCTGCGAATGAATGCCGAGGATGAATGTGCGGATGGAGTGTATTAGAAGTTAAGGAGGGGCAGAGGTCTGAAGCATGGATTGGGCAGGTTAAGACGTATGTGAAGGGGTTTGAGTACTGAGTTTCTTGCTTTCATCAATGAGCCAAGACACATGTTTTTTGAAGATGATATACTATCTTGCTCTGATAAGAGGGATTGGCGATTTTCGATCTCATATCGTTCTTCCTCCATCTTTGGTAAAGAAAGCCATCCACATAATACATGTAAGTCCTTATGCCGGACATTTAGGCACAGAGAGGTCAATTAGAAGGGTGAGAGTGTACTTCTTTTGGCTAAACATAAAGAAGGACATCACTGATTTCATATCAAAGTGCCATGTTTGTAACTGTGCAAAGAGCTGCAAGCATGCTATCCCTAAGGCTTGGACGTGGCTGGTGAGACCTGTCAAATTTGACTTCTCCATTTCTATGCAGCTCGCCTGTAGGTGTACCTGTGGTATGTGTGGGCAAAGCAAATAGGGTTGCTGATGCTCTCTCCAGGGAGGGGGCAATAGTTGGAGTTACGACATACCACAGGTACACCTACAGGCGACTTGCATAAAAATGGAGAAGTCCAGGGACTCAGAGAGAGAGAGAGAGTGGAGGCGTGAGTCATCCTGTCTGGCTAAATAACAGAAGCAGCACTTCCGGGGATGCTGCAAATGAATGCCCTGAAGATGAATGTGTGATTGATTTGTGTGGATGGAATGTGGAAGAAGTTAAGGTGGGGCAGAGGTCCAAAGCATGGATCGAGCAGGTTACGGAGTGTGAAGGGTTTGAGTATTGTTTCCCGTTTTCATCAATGTGCCAAGACACAAGTTTTTCGCAGAAGATGATACCCTATTTTGCTCTTATGAGAAGAGATTGGGTGACTTTCAATCTCACGTCATCCTTCCTCCCTCTTTGGTAAAGAAAGCCATCCACATATAATACATATAATTCCTTATGCCGGACATTTAGGCACAGAGGTCAATTAGAAGGGCACGAGAGTCCTTCTTTTGGCTAAACATGAAGGACATCACCGATTTCATATCAAAGTGCCATGTTTGTAACTGTGAAAAGAGCCCCAAGCATGCTATCACTAAGACTTGGACATGGCCAGTGAGACCTGTTAAATTTGACAAGGTGCATATTAAAATTGTCGCAACCCACACCCAATCCCCCGGGGGACAGGTAATGCAGATACGTGTGTGATGGTGGATGCATTTACGCGGTATACCCATACCTACGCTATGTGGATAAGACAGCAGGGTCTGTTGCTCAAGCCTTGAGTTCATTCATAGTAAAGTTCGGCTGTCTCCATACAGTATTAATAAGTGATAAGTGATGTGAATTCATTAACGCCATGATAAAAGAACTGACCAAAATGTTGACAATCAAACGTTTCACAGTAGCCTCTCACTGGCCTTCAGCCAATGGGTTAGAGGAATAACTTAATCGAGATGGTTATATATATTCTGAGATATTTAGTGGAGGACAACCCAAATCAGCGGGTAAAGATGTTACTGGTTGCGGAGTTTGCACTTAATACAGCGTATAACAGCTACATAAGAGATAACCCGTTTTTCTTAGTACATGCACCTGTTTTTTCTTAGTACATGGACCCTCATACTCTACCGCTGCATAGCGTCGAACACTACCGAGTGCACTTATGTGATCTAACCAAACGAGTGTTGGAAGTGATGCAGATTCCTTTTGAGGGCCAATGAAAAATATCAAACAGTCTATGATCATGGATTCCATACACAACTGTCTAAAATACAGGTGGGGACAGGATTTCTTTAAAAAGGCTGCAACCGCAGAAGCATAAGCTTGAACTCGCCTACGTAGGTCCGTACTGCATGAAAGACATTAAGAATGGTAGGACAGTGATCCAACATATCAAAACAGGGTCCCCAGCAGAACACCATTTGTCATACATGCATCCATGTCAAGGAAGATGTCCTATTGTTGCAAGCAAACAGGCCGGTACCCCATTTTCCAGGGTTACCTGGCTGTTTAGAGGCAGAAGATGAGGATCATATACATGAATGCCTGCAGGAATAAAACTGTCAGTTTAAAAGACGATGTACATGAGTCCCACAGGTTGTGAATAGTAATGTAAATTATCGTCTACAGTGTAATACGTTACCACTCGGCTAGAAGATTAGCAGGTGTACAGAAGGGAATGTTTTGGTTTTTCTTTGGAATATTATGAACTGTATTTAAAATGTAACAAGTAAAATCTTTTGGAAGTAACAATTTATGTTCAACAGCGTAGTTGCTGTTCCACACCAAGATAAAGATGATTGAAAGTTTTATCCTTGTTGCAAAATGTCCTTTCAATTGTGAAATTGCAACAACTGTACTTTGCGTGTTTCAAATTATTCAAATTTTGTTTTGAAACCATGATTATTTACCTTGTTTTTGTAACTGACAAATTGTAACCATTCAAACTGACCCTGACTTTTTAAATTTTTTTAAATATAATTTCATTATAAATTGTGGGCGGACAATGTTGGTATTCAGGCAGCATGTAAAAAAAATAGAAAAATAGAAAATAATAATAGAAAAAATAATAATACATTAGAAAAAATTTTTTTAGTGCTACTGTGTCCTGCGGGACGCAGGAACTTGAGGGGGGGGCGATAGAGAGTCGAGGCCCTATTTCCATAGCTGATTAATTTTAGGTGCTGATTTGTATGTGCTATTCAATGAGGGAAGTGATGGGAATGCTCCCAACCGTTGGGAAGACACTTACGAGAATGCCAATATGTCTTTAGGCTTATTAACGCATCCCCAAGCCTATGCCTGATTGGTGGAATTTGAAAAAACACACAATAAGAATCAGTCCAAAAGTAGAACTCCTACAAAAACGACACTAAAAACGGACATCTGGGGTCAGTCAGGCCCCAAGAGCAGTGTCAATAATGCGAGAGTAGTGACACCTCCTTAGGCATTAATTATTGTATAAACAGTGCCAATAACCTTAAGAACCGCCGACATCTAAACCTCCTTAGGTATTAATTAATTATTAGTATAAACAGGGCCCTGTGTATGATTAGACCAATAAACTATAAGAACTTATCTCTGAACCAATGAACTAATAGGCTAACTGAATTAGTTAATCCTTACTGCTTAGGTTCATCGGTTATACGTTTGAAACTGACCTTATGATTTAAGATAAAAAAATTAAGATATATATATATATATAATATATATGATATGCAATATTGTCTTTTATATGAAATATTATATATATAAATATATGATATAGATTACATCTTAGCTTACACCTTAAACTCATGATTTATAAATTAATCTTATTTTGCCAAAGTTTTGGTCCATCCTTGCATATATATATATGTCAATAACTCGAGAAACAATTGAATAAGTCAAGATTGAAAAATTTATTGTTAAACATGATGCTATGCCCTTTTTAAAATGTTTTTTAAGCCCCTAAAATGTTTTTTATCATGTTTTTAAGGTATGAAATTAACTAGATATTGTTAGTATGTTAAATTTTTGCATAGTAATAATACAAAAATTTCGCTCCTAACCCCACCCCCAATTTATTTTTTCAATAAAATCTCCAAAGAATTCCAAACTTATTGTTATACAGAAAACATATAATAAAATATTAATAAAAAATATTAATAAAAATGACATGGAGAATAATGATTAAATAAAATTAAAATTATCACTAAAAATAAAAATTATAACATAACAAACCTGTGAATAAAAATTAATGGTGAGGATAATGGTGATTAATCCAAAAAAATTTACCAAATATTAATACTTTCACACACAACTAATAAAATCAATAGACATGGAGTATCTTAATAATAATCCTGACAAATCTGTGAGTGATAATTAGTGATGAAGATACTGGTGATTCAAGCAAACAAGTTTTCAATCGATTAATAGATTATACACGTTATTAAACAGTAGTAATATGGAGTATGTTAATAATAATCCAAACAAACCCATGAGTAATGATTAATGATGAAAATAACGGCGATTGATGTAAAAAAAAAAAAATTATAAACACAAATATCTCCAGAAAATAATACTGTCACACCTATCCAATGGAAATGAATAGACATGGTGTAAATAATAATCTTAACAATGGTAAATATAATGGTGATTAATGATAAACATAACGGTGTTTATAGACAAAAATAATCATTAAACGATGAAAAGTCATGAAAAAAGATGGATCATGGCAAAAAATAGTTTTACTCACCAAAGGTTTAGAAGTTCTTGTCTTGTTTATTATTTATCTAGAGAGTTCAGTTCCATTAGCCCATGGACAGCTGGCCCATCAACAAGGAATGAGGGGGAGGCGGACAATGTTGAAAAAGCGGTCACAATTTTCATTTAAAGTAGTTACACTGACGGAAAGACGAGGACGTGGCACCGTCTGATGTCTATCCATAGCCAAACCCAATCGTCATCACAGAGTTTGGCAGCCTTCTTAGCACTGGAAGCCCTTGGTGTTTTTTTACTCTGTCTCTTTAGCTCTTGTTCCAGGTGAGAGACATCTGTTCCAACCAGACTCCCTTTCTCTCAAACAGACTTTCGAGAGCTGTTCTCAGGTGTTGCTGGCATCCTTATTCACAAGGCGAAAATTGATATTGTAATGGCGACTGAAAATCATTTTTAAATATTTTAACACTACCACGTCACAAGGCTGGCTGACATCTGCCAACCAAGGTATTTTTCGTACAGTGCCCAGATGCTGAAGTGAAACTCCAAACATTAACAGTTGGGGGTGTGTTTATGAGTACAGTGCCTGGAACAACTGTATGTGTTCATCGACGAACTGTTATTTTCCTGGTGTTGGGATTCCTACACCTCTGGTCCTTTATTGTTATTCCTCCCTCTGACAACTTTTCCATGGCAACTTGGGTCCTCATAGCGGTTACTACATGAATTAAGAGGACGGTAGACTTGTAATGTTATTTCCATGTTCTTGAAGGTAACAGAGTGGCTAAAAGTCCACTTCTTGCTTTCTCCGGCCTCAGATCGCTTCCTCTGGACGGATTACCTTCGAATATTTCTTTGAAGGTATGCTGTCTGCAAATTTATAGTCCCCCATTGTTCAATATACCTTGAAGATCGCATTAATTGCCTCCCACCAAGTTTGGGAAAACACTCGTTCTTGCAGTTACAAGGGAAACCGACCTTCTTGGTGGAACAGCTGTTATGTTAAGCATTCTTTTTAACAGTCTAGGTAGCTAAATCCAAGGTTCTTCGGCCGCTTAGCAACATTAACAACCCATGTTTCTGGTCTACTAACCCTTTTACTTCCTTTTCCTGTTGTACTTGGTGTCGTGGTGCCAGTGGCACTGGCACTAGTACTAACTTCAAAACTGATGGGGGAGGCACTCTCTCCAACAAGTTTAGGGATGCTAGTGGCACAAGGGGATCGATCACTCCATACTGTATCACTATCTCTGCTATACAGATGCACCCACTCGTCATCTGTTATGTCACTATCACTAAAATCGTAATAATAATGCGAATGTTTTCACTACTAGTTACCAATTTTCCTTTTATTTCCTCCCCTTTAATATCACCGTTTTTCTCTATACCTTCACCTATTCTTACACCGTCAAGCTCAGTAACAACACCGTCACCATTATCTATATCAGAAAGGATCATAATCATCGCAGCCACCACCATCTGACCACGAAAAAAACCATCCAGAACAACTT
>NC_089744.1:13857500-13880000 GCF_040412425.1 Macrobrachium rosenbergii
GTGGGAGGGAGCAAGGCTGAACCATTCATCATATTTCATCAGATCTCTCTCTCTCTCTCTCTCTCTCTCTCTCTCTCTCTCTCTCTCTCTCTCTCTCTCTCTTATATCAATGAGTGCTCATTTGATATTCATTGGCTATTTATACTTGTCTATTAATCAACGTTGATAGCGTAATGGAATTAATAATCTCACAATTGCATCGTTCACGATCAACAATAGCATGTTGCCCAAGACAGTATTCTCGCTGACCAAATCAACGTGATTTAATCTTCCTTGCATCACCTGCTGCACGATTCAGTCCCAGTCCCAGGTCTGTGTGGAAAACATCTTTTGTATAGTTCCCGTCTTCTTTGTCCATGTTTACTCATTACGTTCGTTCTCTTTCCGACACTTTTCTCCTTCCCTTTCTTTCTTTCACTTGTACGCCAATAAAAACACATGAATTTCCTATACCACTTTGCTTGTTACAAAGACTTCGAAACTGAGAACAAAAATAAAAAGACTCCTGGGAAGGTGACAAATTTTCCGACGCACGCTCTCTCAAATAAGTGAGGAACACCATTATAGGAATCAGGTCTTGCGTCAATACATGAGTTAGCACTTAGACATCAGGCAGATCTTCATGTAGTCAGCCCAATTCTTCACTCACCTTGAATAATGTTTCAGTAGATGTATGCCATACTGAGTTTAAAGTGTCTCAAGGGATGGCTAATTTGTGGGAATATATTTTCAGTAGATTTTTATCAACTAGGTACTCCACTAAAAGGAACATGCATAATTTAGCTCCTAAATTTAAATAAAACAACAAATGGCAGATTGGTCCCTCATTAAAGGTGGCTAACCAGTAGCTTGAATTATTAAAAATTACAACAGACAATTGTGGGAAATATTCAGCCTTTGCTCTTGTATAAGCTAGTACACTATGATCTGAATTGTCAAAATCCTACGATATCCAATAATAACAATCCTATATGTATATATACAGTATATATATTTGTATATATATATATATATATATATATATATATATATATATATATATATATATATATATAATTATATGTATTTCTTGCAAAAGAATAGCCATAGTGGGTACTGTTATATATGAGCCCCTATTTGGATGCGACCAAATTCAATATACATAAAAGCTACGTACCTAATTCGTTGATCAGGTCAACAGGAGCACGATACATTATCCAGGATACAGGCCCGTTTTTTTTTTTTTTTTTGTGGTAAGAAGTTTCATGCAACAAATTACAATGTTTGTCTTTAGATGCAAGTATGTATGTGTGAAATCTCACTGTGGTATTAGAGTCCATATAATCCCTTGATGATGTTTATTCAAATATTTTTATAATTTTCCTAATTGCCATGTTACACAAATTTAAATCCTAGTCATAGCTTGCCATGCTTACCGTACTTGCTGACAACAGTGCTAGACGAAGGGTTGAAGCAATTTTTATGTAATCTCCTTATATTTCTTCATGTTATTCATATTTTCTGTGTCAGTTTTTTTCACACTGTGGGGTTCTTACTTACAGTTTATTTGAACGGTATCTTCATATAGTTATTTTTTGTCAGCTGCGACATTATTGTTTTTTTTTTTGTACAACGTATTTTTAAATTTACAATTATACATCTGAATTGTTATATAATAATTATGACTGCAACAAAGATAGAATGTAACTTGAACTACGAACCCAAAAATTATTTAAAAATTTATTTTCTTCCAAAGTTAAGTGAATGCATGTTTCAAATTCTTCCCCCAGAAATACCAAGGATCTATTTATCAATTCTAAAGACATATGCAACCAAACCTGACTATGAAATCCACATAAATACAGCAGTTAGACTCAATACATAGAAACAAAGCACATTTCTGCATAGGAGAAATTTTCCATTTGCACTGGTGTTCCTTAGTGTTCAGTTCTATAACCTACTTACTGTCTTCCTCGCCTTTATCACTGACCTTCTTCCGTTTGCCTTTTCCGTACTCAAGTTTTCAGAGTCAGTGCTGACTTAGTATCATCATCTGCCAACTATGGTGTTGGAGCATATTTAAATGAGAACTCGATTAATTCAGTTTATTGCTGCCAAGATAGAGTTACAATTTTTCTGACTAATATTCTATTTCTTATGTGTGACTGACCTCCTATGGAAAATCTGAGTATTCATGCAAATGCAAGATGCTTTGAAATAACAGGTTTTCTTTACTTGTCCCAAATCTTTTCTTCCTCCCATCAATATGAACTTCATGCTGACCTTATACTAAGCTGCTCTCATAATATAGGTGACTCATCTTTTGATGCCATCAACAACGCGACTAAATGGAAGTTAGTTCGTCTCTTCAATGGAATGAATCTTACCGCTTCTCTAGACCCTCTTGCTTTCTACTTTGGAATTCTCTACCTACGTCCGTTTTCTCTAAATCATAATCTTCCTCCCTTTAGAGGAAGATGCATCCTTTACATAGAACTTGATCCCAAATATGTTCTTTCCATCTACCTTTTCTTAGGTTCTTTGCCAATGGCCGGCTCTTCCAAGTAGCCTATAAAGAACTGAAATTAATGTAGTCATTCATAATGTAATTGCATAACACACACACACACACATATATATATGTGTGTGTGTGTGTGTATGTGTGTGTGTATATATATATACATTCATACATACATACATATATATACAGTAAATATATAAATATATATATAGATAGATAGATAGACAGACAGATAGATAGATAGATAGATAGATAGATAGATAATAATTTTCCAGAAACTTTCATACTTTTTTAATGGAACCACAAATGCAAACAGAGAGAGAGAGAGAGAGAGAGAGAGAGAGAGAGAGAGAGAGAGAGAGAGAGAGAGAGAGAGAGAGAGATGACATGTTGATAAGACAAATAATTGAAGGATTGCTCGCGCCGTCACGACTTCGCTGCGGGACAGAAGAAGGTGATAATTTCTGGCAAAAAAGAATTTCTTCACTGAAGGCTTCCTAAATGTTACTGATTTACAAGTTTATTTGTTCCCTTAGGATATTATGGAGATGCCTTGACAGTTTTCATTGGTATAGATCGGAAGGAAAAGAAACTTTTCCATTAAATCGAGAGGGCTTTCGTATTTTGCCTCTTCTTTTCCTTTAGTTATGCATCAAGCACCTTTGGCCGCAATTGCAATATCAAGAGTGGAACTTTTGAATTTTCAGGTACAGCAAATAAAGTGGAACAAATCATAGATTACAGAATTTAAATTTAATACGCCACATCTCCAACTTTGCGAGTTGTATCACTTACCCATACACACGCAACCACGCACATACACACACACGCACACACGTATATATAAATATATATATTCGTACACACACACACACACACACACACACACACATATATATATATATATATATATATATATATATATATATATATATATATATATATATATATATATATATATATATATATATATATACTGAGTATATATATATATATATGTACTGTATAGTGGCCTAATTCATTGCTAATGTTTCAAAATCAGGCCACAGGTCGAATCATGACCGGCTTAGAGCAATTATCAGTTTGAGTTCCTCTGGGTGCAAGTTATTCCCTAGTTATAGGGATTTCAATATTAAACGATATGTGTGGCTGATGTTTGTGTGTGCATATATACATATAGCACACACACACACACACACATATATATATATATATATATATATATATATATATATATATATATATATATATATATATATATATATATATATATATATATATACTATATATATATATATATATATATATATATATATATATATATATATATATATATATATATATATATATATATATATGTGTGTGTGTGTGTGTGTGTGTGTTTGTGTATTGCATATATAGATGAATGTGTTTATGTCACATCTATAAATTAGTTTAAAAACTCTTGTCTTAATTTATCATTACAGGAGCCAATTATATTAGTTTTAGTTTAGAATAAGTTCCATAACTCCAGTTTCCGTATTTTCACTGAAAAATATCAAACCTTGCGCTAATATAAATCCGTCGAAATATAAAAAAATATAGTATACTATATAAAATATAGTATACTGTATAAAAAAAAATATAGTACGAGAATACTTGTGACCTCTATTAACATTCTCATGAACAAATGAAATTCATCCTTTTTGTATTATATAAATATTCGAAAATATTCCTATGCATGTTCTCCCTTGTAACGGTTTTCTTGCTGTTTACTGAATTAAATTTCGTGTTTATTTAAGGCCCATTTATATCCATACCCTGGATCCTTGCCACCGACTTTTCTACTTTCTTTTCTTTTTTACCACAGAGATTGTTCCAGTATCTAAAGTGACGTAAATGCTTATAATTTTATATGACATGTGATAACGCTAAAAAAACATAATTTCACTATACGTTTTGTCGTTCAAATTCGATTTCCATTTATTAGACTCCCGTATATGAAATCAACATATTTATGATTCATGTTTTCGTATAGTCAAAACTACATAAAAGATAGAAAGAAGTCTGAGATTTATCAAATAAAATCGGGTTCATTATTAGCTTTAAAAGCAAGCGCATTCAACTTATCTGTCTCCTTGAGATATTGCCGATTATCATTTTTATTGTGTTGTCTCATGTATCTGGATTGCGCGTATTTTATTTGTATATTCCACGTATATGGCCCTAAGCTGAAATAAAATACATTATTATTATTATTATTATTATTCGCAAATCTTCTTCACAATCCCGTGCATTTGTTTATAAAATGCAAAATCCACATTTATGTAAAGTACTGTATTTACAAATAATAAAATGAATTCCAGGAGCTTTCGAGGGCCTGCTCAGCTCCCTTCTTCATTTCTAGCTGAAGAAGGGAGCTGAGCAGGCTCTCGAAAGCTCCTGGAATTCATTTTATTATTTGTAAATACAGTACTTTACATAAATGTGGATTTTGTAATTTATTATTATTATTATTATTATTATTATTATTATTATTATTATTATTATTATTATTATTAAAATGTAAATTTATAAGATACTTCTCACTCAGTGCAGAATTCATCGCTACCACCGAAATCACAGTCCTTAAAACAAACGTAAAGCAACAGAAGATTAAATTTTTTGTCGTCCGGGCGTTCGCTGAGCGGTTTTTGATTGCCCCTTAAATCGCACACTGGTTCAGGATGTCTAGGCGTCATTTTATTCACCTATTATTCTCTGCGTAACGCTGGAAGTTTACGGCGTTGCGAAGATGAAAACGACCTCTTAGAAAGGTTCCATTGTGCCTGGATGAGACAGAATAAGGCTTTTCTCAGGCTAAGCGAAATGGTCCTATTTTTACGAAGGAAAGAAAGAAAGTGATATAGAACATAAACAAGTTAAAAATGCGCCGGAGTTTCTTCGGCGCAATCGAGTTTTCTGTGCAGCGTATAATGCTGTATGAAACTCTCAGCCACGGCCCATGAACTTATCAGCCGCGGCCCATGAAACTTTCAGCCACGGCACGGTGGTGGACTGTGTTGTTGGCACCTATTGTAGTGCCAGACGCACGATCATGGCTAACTTTAGCCTTAAATAAAATAAAAACAACTGAGGCTAGAGGGATGCAATTTGATGGCTGGAGGGTGGATGATCAACATACGAATTTGCAGCCCTCTAGCCTCAGTAGTTTTTAAAATTTGAGGGTTGACAGAAAAAGTGCGGACGGACAGACAAAGCCATCTCAATAATTTTCTTTTACAGAAAATTAAAAAGCAATCACTGAGGTTGAACTTACAGTTATAATTCTGTCCACTAAAGGTCACTAGGCCATGTCAAGTCAAGGGCTTTCATCCATTTACCATCGGTTCATAATTTATAATGTGTTTCCTTCTGTCATGTTATAAGTGAATGATAATAAATAATCAAATATTTCGTTACTCCCGGCCTCTTTTCGTCACCGCCATTTCCCGATCATCGCCATAAATGACCAGAAGATAAATACCGAGATAATGACCTTCTCGAAGTGTATAATTTATGCCGGGACGAACACCCGGGCCTCAATGCGCTTTCTGTAAACCCAACTCCTAATGGGGGATATAATTTGAAAGTAATTGCTTGATTGCTGACGGATGAGTGAAACCTTCCTGACTTGCGAGTTTTACCTCACAGAGAAAAACAAAAATTAGAGGAGAGAAAAATGCGAATAAGTGAGAGAAAGTAGAACTGCCCCGCGAACAGTGACCGTGCATGAAAGCATATACTCGGGGAGGAATTCAGTTTTACGAACATGAAACGTTAAACTGTTGGCAGAGGCGTGGAATGAGTCGTAAATCATTACTGTTCGTAGGTGACCATCTTTTTTCATGCTCCAACTAAACAGCGTTCAAAGCGTCAGAAATTTCACAAAATTTAGTAAGACTATCCTCCAAATCCCTGACACATAATAATAGACCATAAAATAAAATAAAAGAGATCCACACAAAACATCTGCAGCAAAAATATAATTCTGTTATCGAAGGTAATATTTGATGGTACCCGAAACATCTTCCTCAACGCACTTAATCCATCCCTCCTTATCTGAACTGAAAGTTCCTTATTCCCTTTATGAGATAACCAGGAAAATGGACACAGCAATGTAAGATCTGAACAACCTCAGTTTGCCGCTGTGTGCGATCTACGTTCCCCAAACTCTCTTTAAAATCTTTCAAATGACTATCCAAGATTGCAACTGGTACATCGATAGTGTCACCGTATTCTTGCGCCTCTAATTGAACTCGCGAAGGCACTGGATAGTCTACTTGCTTTTATATGACAATGCAGGGGATACAATTTTTAAGCTTTTTTGTTTTTGTTTTTACATATCTAGTGGAAAGCTGGGCTTCTGTTCCGTTTGTTTTTCATTTTATTTGCGTCAGTAAAGGTTTTGTTGCATAATTTGTGGCCATGTTTTTTTTATAAGTCGCTGTCATCTTTTTCAAGTCTGTTTTTTTCCCGAGGTTTTAGAAATTTTTGAAAAAAAGATTTTATTTCTTTATTTACCTATTTATTTATTTTGTTTGTCTGCTAAACATTCGTATGATATAAATTTTTTTCTGGCAGTTTCCACCAAGGATTGATTCATTGACAAACGATTTTTTTTTTTTTTAACCTCAAGATAGACCGTCCTTTTTGTTGTTGTAGCACCTCGAGAATAGTTGAGCACCTACCTATTATATTCTTGGTTTAATTCTTAAGTTATAGAAATTCTATGTTCTAAAAAATTTATTTATCATGACTTGCGTTTGGTGAAAAGGGCTTTGATTGCTTAAAATATTCATTTATTCTTAGTGTACTTTACCTCTCGGTGAAATTCTACAATTTGAAAGATTTCAGTGACATCGGAAAAGCATGACCTGACTTCCAAAAGGTCAGTCTCAAACGGCTTTCAATTCCTCTCGACAGAGATTTTTAGTTATGCGTTTCAGCTTCATGTTTCTATGCTGCTCGAAATGTTGATACAAAATTGTATTATTGTAGCAATGGTAGAAAAAGGGGGATGCAATTGATACAAAAAGGTATAAACAGGGAAATGAAATTCAAATAAGAGCCACCGAATTACATCAAGACACCTAAAACTGAGATAAGCTAGAAATCGATCACCTTTTGATTGTTAATGTGCCGAAGTTTATTTTGTGCAGATATGTTGAAACGAAAATAGTGAGCAATAAGCCATCATTTCTAAATCTTAACCAGAAATATAATAATAATAATAATAATAATAATAATAATAATAATAATAATAATAATAATAATAATAATAATAATTATTATTATTATTATTATTATTATTATTATTATTATTATTATTATTATTATTATTATTATTATTAGGTTGTTGCTGTCGTTGAACCAAAAAGTAAAAAAATGTCAGCAGAAGAACACTATATTATTATGAAGCAAAATCTAGTGCCTGGGGAAAATTGTGAAGCCACATTTCTTGACAATGCGAGGTTTGAAACTAAAAGTGTGAACCTAAATTAAATATAAAACAAAATAGCAAAAGGTTGCTTGTCTGCATTAAAAATGCTCTTGTTTCTTGTTAACCAGCTGGCTCCCAGCATCAAGTTTTCACTGGTTTTTCTTCGAGTTTTAAGGCAAAAGTGTTCTCGTTTGATTGCAACATAGTCCGTGTATCTGGTGATTTTCTCTTTGTCTTTTTTTTTTTTTTTATAAAATGTATCACAACAGCACATCGAAAAACTGTCGCGTAATATCCGGGAATAGTAAATTTAGGTGCAGGGAAATATCTATCTTTGGAAATGATTGGAAAAAGAATTTCTCAAAAAACGTGAAAAGAATAAAACCATGTAAGTAAATTCTTTATGACGAGAGAGGTTTGGCTTTAGCAGAGTTCTCTCTCTCTCTCTCTCTCTCTCTCTCTCTCTCTCTCTCTCTCTCTCTCTCTCTCTCTCTCTCTCTCTCCTTAACTGTAACTTAACCACTCCCTTAATCTCACCTCATTACCTCATCTCACGTTCCCTTTAGTTACAGCGAGAGATGAAGCTGATTTTTTTGAGGCTGTCTCGCCTTCATGTATCATCGATTATCACCTGAACAGGTACTAGTACAGGGTTAGCCTCTGTCCGCTACTTAGTGCTGAGTCACTGAGATTTGATTAATCTGTCACAGCCTTTGGGGATAAATTTATTAGGTCCGTTTAGTTACTCGCTCTGTTTTCTCTCTTTTTCTTCTTTGTTTTCTGTGTCCTCTTCTTTCTTGCACTCACTGTTTCTTTGTCTGCTGAAGTTATACAAATAGAGGGTGTTATTTAATTTTTTATTAGTTATATGCCGTCAACAAAGCAAGTATAATAGTTACCTATTGTTTAACTTACAAAATATACAAAACATAACTCCGCGATGTCTTGTCAAAAATTTTGTTAAGTCTTGAGTTTTACTGCAAATTCGTCAAATTAACAGATCAGAGAAATTATAAAGTCCGGTCATCTTCTTATTGATTATTTAACGTCAAAAGTAAAAATCTTTATCACGATGAATGAATTATTTACATCAGTGTTCCATTACTTTCTGATAATGATCAATTCATGGTCCCTGTTACGTTGCCGTTAAATGTCGTTAAACATAAAAGTGTTTTGAGGAAAAGACGGCTGTTTAAAATAAAAAGTAAATAATATGAATGCCTTACTTTCGTTTAGGATGAACCTATTTCCATTTGCCCAGGAAGTTTTTCAAACCTACGACTGACCCAACGAAACGGTCATATAAAGCTCCCTATAAACATGAAAAATGACTGACAGTTATGAATTTAGAAATAGTATTATTTTTTTATTTCTCGGCCTACACACACACACACACACAAACATATATATATATATATATATATATATATATATATATATATATGTATGTATGTATGTATATGTAGATATATTTGTTCTCTAGATTTTGCATTTTTGCTGGTATGTTCAGACCAATCGAACATGCAATTTCTTCTCGGCATGAGTTGGTTAACCTTGGAAACACAAAGAAGCCTGATTTTTAGGTATAATAAGCGGAACTCTCTCTCTCTCTCTCTCTCTCTCTCTCTCTCTCTCTCTCTCTCTCTCTCTCTCTCTCATATATGTATATATATATATATATATATATATATATATATATATATATGTATATGTGTGTGTGTGTGTGTGTGTGTGTGTGTGTGTGTGTGATCAGGTCTTGAAATAAAGTGTGAAAGTTCAGGGTCCAGGGTCCGATCTTTCCCTTCAACTTTTCCTGCGAGCGCTTCTCATATTTACCGTATATGCCACGGGACCATTGTGGTGGATATATATATATATATATATATATATATATATATATATATATATATATATATATATATATATATATATATATATATATATATATATATATATATATATATATACATACAATGTCTTGTGGTTTAAAATTTCATTAATCATACATAAAATAAAATGTAATACTAGTTTAAATTCGAACTACAAATAATTTTGCATTTAGGCTACAGATGAAAAATAATAAAACGTGACAGGATAATATCTGTATTGATGGTTCACCCTAATAGATAAAATCAATAAGAAACCTAGAAACCAGAAACTGAAAATGAACAAGAAGAAAACAACAATTTGAGTGACCACTACACGAAGGAGGTTCATGGTAACAGTTCTAAAGATAAGATCGTTTATCCAAACAAATCCCAGGGAGATGCAAATCCCCTCAGGGTTAGGAGCTTCCTCATTGTTATCCATTTACCCAAGTCTTATCATCAATCTGAGACTCTCGGTGCTAGGGAGTTATGCAAGGCTTAACCTGCCCCTTCCGAGACCCGATAAGAGAATTCCCTCTCATCTCTTCATTTGTCGTTGAAAAGGCTCTTCAGAAGTTTTTTACTAATTGATTATATTTTGACTAAATTGTTTAGCTAGGTGGTGGGTTATCTAAGCATGTATATTTTTACTTGTTATGGTAAACATTTATAATCGAACTATTTACGCAACAGATACTGTTTCTGTCTTATATAATAGAATTATTGTTGGAAATTAGTGGGAAATCTGAAATAGATATCAGGTTTCTAGAAAATATTGCAATATAGTCTTTTTTCTTACATGCACGCCCCTCTTTCATAAAAAAGTTAAACAAATAGTAAAGTCTGTTTCTGAATGATTCATAAATCAAATTCGAAAATAAAGATTTTGGCTTGAAGGAAATGAAAATCAACTAATGCTAATAAATCTAATCTTACGGTCTTAGTCCTCGTTTATGGGTGTATCGCTTAAGTTATTCGCAACCGGAGATTTACCTTTCCTATCAGGACATTGCCAGTACACTGACTTTATTATTTGCTACCAGATTCATTCTTCAGCTGAAATTCCCCATTCACACCCTCAAATAACCATGCATAATAATTTAGATCAAATTAAAGTTCATAATATTTTCTACAGATCTGCAAAACAAAAGTTGTTCGTTAAACCACTGTATAGATTCCAATTTATTTTCAAGATTATTATGGAACATTCTTTATCTAAGAGGAATAAAGATATATCTTTTTTCATCAACAAATTTTCTAGCACTCTCATTAATTTTACAGAACAATCTGGCTGCTTGACTAAACATTTAGAATTACGAATAATATTAACAGTCCTAACTGTGTAGGAGCATGTTGGTAGTTGGGTAACTTGCTTAGCCATACCTTAGCCAAGGTCGTGTCATATCCTCAAGGACGCTCATTTTTCATTTAGTTGGACTGATGAGAGAAACGAGAGAAGTGACAGATGTAGACGAAAGTTTGACAGATAAGTGCAGTGATAGAAAATGAGATGAAGAATGGCTGACATTTGTTAGATTAGGCCCTGCCCAGTGATTGGCAAAAGGAGCAATGAGGCCAGGAAGACAAAATTTGTTGTGGAGTAGAGGGTCTGAATAGTAAGAGGTAAAAATGGATATAGAAACTTTGGATCCAACTCACCTCAGTCAAAATCAAGCTTAGCAGTTGACTGTGAATGAGATGGAAGGAGCGTAGAAAGATAAGGCGTACGTATGTTATTAGATTACCTCAGGCGAAAATATTGATCTGAGATGCATTTTTTCAGGATAAGAAAATAAAAAGGAAACACTTTTTTGGAGGATGCTAGGAGGAAGCACAGTGAAATGAAAACTGTACTTGGTTGAATGGAAGGAGGAAGTGTCAATGGCTTAGTACATGTCAATCGTATCGGCACGAAGGGGAATCCTCGAAATAAGTGTAGGAAGTTGCCGTAAGGCTGCTTAAATAACTTTTCCACAGGTTCTCATCACGGGGATCGATAGTTGGTTTTTCTTCGACACCTCAAGGAAATATCATATTAAAAAGTAACCATAGCGATACTTCTGTTGTTGCTAACCTTTTCAGTACAAGAAGTAATGCACGAGACCTATTTTACTTGAAATCATATCATGAGGTCAATCGTATTTCACCTGTTTTGTACAGAAGCTTTGGATCGGCACATTTGAATATAAGGAATCATTGAAATTTATTTCTACGAAAAAGAAACCCACTTTCGGTATTGTATTTCTTTCAGTTTTAATACGTAAGATTAATTCTAAAATATACCATCTTTAGTCAGTAATTTCAAAGAAACCTACAGCTTTTACATTACGTGGGAAAAATGAATAAATATCATTCTGGAGGCCTGAGCTCACATGCAATAAAAATTGGTAGGTGCTTTTCTTTTCATTTTTATGTTAACATACAAGCCTAGGTTTTAAAAAAAGCAAAAAAAAAAAAAACTGTTGCGACTTAGCTGGGCTATCGTACAGAATGGTGCTTCACATACAAAAGTTGATTGTTTACTTTCTTGTAGATCCCACTGATAAGCGAATGGTACGGGAGGACTTGAAAATACAAGACATGACTTGCAACTTTTTAAGTAAAGATCAAAATCATTGAGTTATTTTACTTTTGTCTACATGATTCTGCATCCTTGTTGCGGTAGTGATCCTTCGTTTAGCTATTAACTTTCAATATAGTAAGGTCGTTTTCTAACTTACTATTTCCGGCTCACTCGTGTGTTTTCAGCTATGCTGAAGAAAATTCTAAAGAATATATGTTAATTTTTTCACACCAGTTTTTCAGCGTTGGTTCTTTTCGCAATCATCCTTGTTAGTTATTTTTGTGAATGCTTCAGTATTATTAGTTTATATTTTCTATTACTTCCCCTTTTCTTTTCTTTTCCTGATAACTTGAAATCAATCGAAGTAACTTTATTTAAAAAACAAAATAATCTTTCAATGGAAACTCTTATCTCTTGATGAGGAAATATCTTTACCGAAATGAAAAACAAACAGGAATACTCGTAAATATCAAAATCATTATGATAATTCAGTTGCCTCTGTAACTTTATCTTTCATCATTTTCTGTCATAGTAATTCAACAAAAAAATCGTATTTTCGTTATTCGGCTGAACTTGGGCAATACATATGGATAATCCATCTGTGTGTATGTGTGTATGGGTGTGTACTTTGTATACATGTGGATTTGGGAAATTGAGGGATTACTGAAAATAAACTCTTTTGTTGATATAATTACTGGATCAGACAATAAATTAAGAGAACTGCTGCTTTAGTTGACAAACTTGCATTCGAAATCGCCACAAGCAAGCACTGCCTTCTACAATAAAAAAATTAGGATACTCGTTAACTGGTTATTATTATTATTATTATTATTATTATTATTATTATTATTATTATCTACGTTTAGCAGAGCAAATAAGTCGGTGAATATTAACGTAATAATTAGTTGTTACCCTACATCATCTACTAGTCTTCGGTATATGCGAGGATGATGTAAATGTGGTTTCTGAGATTTTAAATTTCACTGACAAAAGAAGGCTTCGTCTTAGGAAGAACATAACCTGAACTTCTGGACAACTTAGTGTACATTACAGGTTTAACGATTCTTGACATTTAGCTGAGATTTTTTTTTTTTTATTTACTGGAAGTGGTTCAATTTCAAAAGCTGAGGGGAGATCCTGAAACCTTTTCTTGAAGTCCGAGATAAGCTTCAGAAGTCACGATGATGCAACGTCCGTCTTTATTTACTCTCTCTCTCTCTCTCTCTCTCTCTCTCTCTCTCTCTCTCTCTAGGCCATCTATTTCTCTCTTTCAAGGGAATCCATTTACCTCTCTCTCTCTCTCTCTCTCTCTCTCTCTCTCTACCTGTGCCTGTCTCCTCTCTCTCTCACTTCCTCTCACTCTCTCGAGGCCATCTATTTCTCTCTTTCAAGGGAATCCATCTCTCTCTCTCTCTCTCTCTCTCTCTCTCTCTCTCTCTCTCTATTTCTCTCTCTCTCTCTCTCTCTCTCTCTCTCTCTCTCTCTCTCTCTCTCTCTCTCTCTCTCTCTCTCTCTCTCTCTAGGCCATCTATTTCTCTCTTTCAAGGGAATCCATTTACCTCTCTCTCTCTCTCTCTCTCTCTCTCTCTCTCTCTCTCTCTCTCTCTCTCTCTCTCTCTGCTGGGAGAGATGTATCGAGTACATAATAAGTTAATGAGGCACTGTAGTGGTGAACCGACACGTAACTAAGGACATGAATTTTGTAGCGATCTCAGCGCCAGAGGTGCATACGTCACCTCGGCCAGACATAGCTTTCATTATTCAAGAGCATGAGTGGGAGAGATATTGCACAACCCTTCCACCTTCCCACTCATTCTTTCTACTCTCACCCCCAGCCCCACAGTTCGAGCATTTGAACTTTTCTATTCATATTTGCACTGATTGCCTCCTCGTGGAAAAAGACTGATTGCTAATTATGGACTTGCCATGTTTTATTGGCATTTAGATTACTCAGAATTCTATTTTCCATAATATATATTGTTTATCTTTTTTAACAGACAATGAATTCCACGGCCGATGTGTGCTGAGTAGCACTTCAGCCAATTCCGATTATTTTAATGAATATTGGCTCTGGCATTTACCGCCTGCTAAATATATATACATACACACACACACACACACACACACACACACACATATATATATATATATATATATATATATATATATATATATATATATATATATATATATATATATATATACTGTATACTGTATATATATATATATATATACATAATTTCAAAATTCATTTTCTTAACTCCAAACTTTTCATTCTTTATCCTGAGAACTTTAACGTGATATTATTTCCCTAAGGGATAAAAGAATTATTTTTATTATTTAAATAGACTACTTTTTCTTCTTTCCCAAACATTGCATAACCTCAGCATTCCTGCTAAAATACCTCACTTTTCCTTTTCTCCTCTTTCCTGGCCGCTGATTATTCCAAGAATGGCTAAAACATTTTTGTTGAGATCGCCTCCTCTCCTGACAACAGATCGAATTTGTTATGTGTTCCTTCCACTTGTCTCAATATTGAAGTCATCAGATTTCATAAGTGAGTGGACTTCTTATTATGCGACTCCTTAAGGTTCATCTCGAGTGACTTTTAGTGCACTCGTCTTGGAATCGTGAGGGTTGTGATATCAAATCCAGGAGAAAACTCTCTCTCTCTCTCTCTCTCTCTCTCTCTCTCTCTCTCTCTCTCTCTCTCTCTCTCTCTCTCTCTCTCTCTCTTAAATCAACGATGATCCTCCTCCTTGTAGGACAGTCGACAAACAATTCATACTAAAAATTTACATTTTTCCGTATACTTCTAATGTTGTGGAAATGATTTTTTGTTTTTAGTTGCATTGTTTCAAATATTAAAATACTTATTAATAAACTCTTTCAGGTTATAATACACCATTGTAGTCCGAGATCCAAAAAATTCCCGACGAACGAGAAGTGTCCTCATGCTGATAGGAAGCACATTAAAAATAATATAAGTTATTGGGGGAAATAAATGAATTTTAATAAATGAACGTTTTAATAACAATATCCCATTCAGGATATTGTATAGTCCAATGACAATTGTATGAGCCTATTTTGGACCATTTATGTAGTTTGTTTGCGTGTCTTTTTTCGTGGAAACTTGAAAAAAACAGTATACCATAGTTTAACCAGACCACTGAGCTGATTAACAGCTCTCCTAGGGCTGGCCCGAAGGATTAGACTTATTTTACTTGGCTAAGAACCAATTGGCTACCTAGCAACGGGACCTACAGCTTATTGTGGAATCCTAATCACATTATACCGAGAAATTAATTTCTGTCACCAGAAACGCGGGCCCAGCAGAGTGCTAGCCGAGAACGATACCAACGCGTCCAATGAGGAACTAAGCACCGATGACTGCTCACTCTGAGGCTGATATCTTCCTATTATTTTTCTCTGTTGGAGACAAACCTCACTTCAGGCAAAATTCACCTTATTGCTGGAAGGTTGGGTCCAGTCTGCTGTTGATCTGATGGCTAAGGCTAATCGCCTTAGGCGAATAGAGCCGATAGTGGGCGTCAAGGTCTGGGGTGCGTTGTTTCCCCAATCTTTGCGGGTGATGAAGTTCGTTTGTGTGTTCATAATTGCCAATTCACTGTGTACTGTATGATTTTAGTTCGCAGGCATCCACAATCCTGTATCGATAAATATATTATCACTGTGTTATAACATTAGCATACTGAATGTGTTTGCGTATAGCCATCCCAATGGATTGTCGCTCCGCTGGGCGGATATACCGCTTTGTAATCGTTCATAAAGATTCAGTATTTGAATGAGTTTCCTGAATGTTTAGATTCTCTATACAGAATTCTTTAGGTTTTCTCCTTTTTCTTGTGGACATTGGTGGGATTGATTGGTCTAAGGTTCTCTGGGTTTGGGACATCCAGGGTCAATGACATCAAGACATCTGAGGGAAAGAGAAGTCATAAAGAGAAGAAGATAAAGGATAAGAGACATTCAATATATATAACATGATTTGGCATTTGCAAGCCTGCATGCGATTTTCATTTTAAGTATACCTTAGTTTTACCAGAACACTGAGCTGATTAACAGCTCTCCTACGGCTGGCCCGAAGGATTAGACATTTTACGTGGCTAAGAACCAATTGGTTACCTAGCAACGGGACCTACAGCTTATTGTGGAATCCGAACCACATCATAGCGAGAAATGAATTTCTATCACCAGAAATAAATTCCTCCAATTCTTCATTGGCCGGCCGGAGACTCGAACTCGGGCCTAGCGAGTGCTAGCCGACAACTCTACCGACTCACCCAACGAGGAACTGATTTTCATTTTAATGAACGGAAACACCTAATCTTATTAATCTATTCTTTATCGACCCCGTTTAAGAAAACCGAAGTGAAGGAGTGCAGAATGATGCTTAAAGAGGTTCTTAGCAGACACGGTAATGGCATAATTAAGAACCCTGATGTTCGACGCCAAGCGGTCCGACTGCACGGAAGCTTCCATGTCGAGCCTCAATACACCAGAAGAACCATAAGAACATTACTGGTTACGAGTACAAAGCCATTAAAGATGCCACTCGCAGCTGGAACTCTTCCGAAGGTGGCCGAACGAAGAGCTTCTCTTGATTTTCAACTCGCCAGTTACATTACGCGACGCTTCGGAAAGCATTCGCTTATTCTGTCTTGAATGCGGGTTTGCCGTAAAATTGTATCATTATTTGCAATATTTATATTAGTAAACTTTTATTAACTTATTTCTGAAGTCCTATATTTGAGAAAATTAATAACCTTTGTCGGCTAGCACTCTGCTAGGCCCGAGTTCGAGTCTCCGGGCGGCCAATGACGAATTAGAGGAATTTAGTTCTGGTGATAGAAATTCATTTCTCGCTATAATGTGGTTCGGATTCCACAATAAGCTGTAGGTCCCACTGCTAGGTAACCAATTGGTTCTTAGCCACGTAAAATAAGTCTAATCCTTCGGGCCAGCCCTAGGAGAGCTGTTAATCAGCTCAGTGGTCTGGTTGATAAACTCAGGTATACTTAAACTTACTGAGGAGTTCAAGAAAGAACACGTTCAGCTGACACCAAAAAATCATGGTATATTTTAAGATATGTTTCAAAGACAAATAGTAAAGAGAAAAAGCATTTATAGAAAGGTGTGTGGCTGAAATCATGAAAGTGTATGTAGGTAGTATAGCCTACTTGCAGGGCATAAACATCAACATTGCTAGAAAACGTATGCCCAGTGGTTACGTATGATAAGGAATTCTATTGCTCCCATTTGGTTTAGTACCGTGGTCGAGGCTTTCCATATGTTACCGGGACAACCAAGCAACGTAAATATCACAAACCTTTTGAGAGATTTGAGGCTTAGTTTCTTTCATTTACATAACCGGACCGATAACTTATGCAAACTTCAACATGAGTGCTGGCAGCGATTGAAATGAAAGGGAATAGGTAGAATATATAAAGCAGACAAAGGGGAAAAAACCTTCTAGGAAAAATGGTGAACGCTGCCAAATTATTTTTACAGTATACACGCCTGCTTAAATAAAGGGAATATGGGTCTCTTTGGAAATTGTGGACACTTCACGGTCCAAAAACATCTGTTAAGTTCCCAGTAAAAATGGTGCCTGATATTTGGGACTGCGAAGTTCACACACACACACACACACACACACACACACATATATATATATATATATATATATATATATATATATATATATATATATATATATATATATATATATAATATATATATATATATATATATATATATATTCATATCATATATATATATATATATTTCCATATTTATAATAAAAAGCTTTAATACATCATCAGGGAAGGTGGACCATGAAACGTATTCATCTCAACATAATTCTCTATTTCCAACGTTTCGTAATAAAAGCTTTAATACATCATCAGGAATCTGTTAAATAATGAATAAAATTACTTTAAAATTGCTCTAAAAAATCAATAAAATTCGTAAAATACTTCACAGTTAGAATACAAGATAGAAAAAAAAAAAAAAAAGTTAAAAAAGACATAAAAGCAAAATCAAAGACCGCTAACCAACCTTATACCAAGAAGGCAGAAGACAGAATGCATAAAAAATAGTTAACTCAGGTACAGCTGAGTGGAGGAGATCTGGGTATTTAACTGGGGAACTAGTTGTTTAATAAATAATGATTCCAGGATAGGCAGTTCGTTCATGTATTATATATATATATATGAAAAACTTTGTATGCGTATGTGTGTCTGCATGATGTTCAGTTTTCCTAGATGGCTGACCCTAAAGCTGTTGACAATTGATCCACAAATGCAACTTTTCACGAGAACTTTATTACGCGTGTTAGGGTTTGCAAGGGTGTGCGCCTTCATGACCAAAATTCCAGCAAACGTCTCGGAGCTGTAAATATGTAAAATCTGAAGTACCATGACTGAAAGCTTACATCTGGATTAAAACGGGTTTGTGCATATGGAGAAAGACCCATAAAAACACATGTGCACGATCTTTTTACCAAGGCTTCGTGTCCATATATCTTACCGTATTGAAAATAATATTCTTTTTAAATGGGAACTGTGACAGTTTTTCATATGTGATGATGACGATAATGAAGTATGGAGTTTAGGCAAAGGTGTTTTTAGTTGCCTGTAAAAGAAAACTGTTGAGATGGCTATTTGTCTGTCCGTCCGCACTTTTTCTGTCCGCCCTCAGATCTTGTAAACTACTGAGGCTAGAGGGCTGAAAATTGGTTTGTTGACCATCCAACCTCCAATCATCAAACATACCTAATTGCAGCCCTCTAGCCTCAGTAGTTTCGATTTTATTTAAGGTTAAATTTAGCTATGATCGTGCGCCTGACACTGCTATAGGTGCCAACAATACAGGCCACCACCGGACCGTGGTTGAAAGTTTCATGAGGGCGCGGAGTGGAATGTTTAGATATATACATAAATTTATTGTTGCTAGACGTTTTAATTTAAATCTGTGTACAATAAGTCTTCAATAAATATCTGGAATGAATTTCCTAGTTACATACAAAGAAAAGTTATTTACTTTCAATATGAAAGATATATTCTTCGCGCTGACAGAGTTTTTAAAGGTCTTTACGGCATGACGTACGTCAGCTTTTTACTGAAGTAGGACTTTTTATTTCATCTTGCCCCCAGCAATTGCAGCACTAATTGCATGTTGAAATATGTGTAAGGTAAGGATCCATGCAGAAACAACCACTTACAAAAAAACCTTACTATTCAGAATGCGTTATTTTTAGACCTTTGGAAATGTGATAATGTGTTTATTAATGTTAGGATTTAATAAAATTCCATAAATACCTTTAATCGTGGTCTTTATACTCGCGTAATTACCAGACCACATAGGAAAAAAGAGAGTTTGAAATAGATATGTACATATGACATTGGCGATGAACATAGTATGTATATTAACTGAGGATTAATGGTAGCCTATCTAATCCTGTATTTACTCAGTCTTTGAGATTATGACTTAGAGGAGCTTCAGAAAAAAACAATACCTGGCATATAAATTAAGTTTACTACATTATTTATAATCTGAAGAATTTTTAAGTATATCGTTTGAATATCGAATTCCTTCCATTTTATCCGAAATAAGTTTTCAGCAGTGGATTCCGGGTATCCTCACGGATGAACCTTCATTTTATGCCCCTATCTTTCCCTTTACTTGTAGTGAAGCTTATCGTTTCCCTTCACAGTTTTCCATTATCGCTGCATCGCATTTGCTGTACTGCAATCTATCTTGGCAAGAGCGTAGTTTCATGTCTTACTGAGGAGTCCCTCTTTCATCATCTTTGCTATACATTCATTATCTCACTCCATGGCTCATTGTTTTCCAGAGTGCATGCTCTATGTTTTTGCCCAAGCTTAGCTTATGGTTACTTTAGGCTTAGGTTAAAAGTTAAGCATACCTTAGTTTTACCAGACCACTGGGCTGATTAACAGCTCTCCTAGGGCTGGTCCGAAGGATTAGACTTATTTTACGTGGCTAAGAACCAATTGGTTACTTAGCAACGGGACCTACAGCTATATATGTTTTGCTAAGTTAATTTAATATTAGGGTGAAATGTTTCTGCGGGACTCCATGCGGGTTAGAAAGCTTCGCTTCTTATTTGCTGGGGGCAAGATGAAATACAAAGTCCTACTTCGATAAAAAGCTGACGTACGTCATACCGTCAAGACCTTTAAAAACTGTCAACGCGAAGAATATATCTTTCATATTGAAAGTAAATCACTTTTCTTTGTACGTAATGAGGAAATTCAGTCCAGATATTTATTGAAGACTTATTGTACAGAGAATTAAATTAATACGTCTAGCAACAATAAATTTATGTATATATCTAAACATTCCACTCCGCGTCCCATGAAACTTTCAGCCACGGCCCGGTGGTGGCCTGTATTGTTGGCACCTATAGCAGTGCCAGATCCACGATCATAGCTAACTTTAACCTTAAATAACCTAACCACCACATTGATAATGTGGTGGTTAGGAGGTAGTCTTTTTAGCTGGCGTTATTGTTTTTTTTTATTAAATTTCTCCTTTCTGACCTGTCCATACTCCCAAGAACGCGTTTTGAATGCCGGTAGGTTGACAGTGGCTATGAGTTCTTGTTACGAAAAGAATGGAAGTAAATAACGATCCTTACACCTAGCTGAATATTCCTTCATTTGTTTGTCTGCGTAGACGATGCAGCGTTATAGTTTTCCATTTTTTTTACATGCAGGCCTTATATATATAAGATATATTTTTGCTGCTAGAGTCGACAGGTGATAGGAAGTAAGCGACGATGACTCCCTTCTCTTCCAGTTATCTCTATTTTTACAGCAGTAAGGGACTTGAACCATTTGCATAATGGATACTTGGGTTATTTCTTTACAAGGCCTAAACTGAGGAGAGACGACTCTGTGCAAGTCATCTGCGCCTGTGGCATGTTGTGGATGAAAAAAGCCTCCCTTAATCTTCTCATTCTCTTACTACCATTCCTTTTTGACAGGTATATCACATAAAATTTCGCAATAATCACGTTTACTTTTCCTAAAGAAGTATTTGAGATATGTGTCTTAAGTATTAGTAAAGTCATAAGTTTATTTTCAAGAACTAAATAATATTCTGTAGTAGTTTATATAAAGACACGTGTGTAAAGATACCGAGAATATAGGTAGACTGTATCGAATTTTCTCCTTTGTGAATTTCGGAAGCGAAGAACCTTTATATGACTTCAAAGTATTGTTCAACGAAGTATATTAGCATAAAGATAAAATCTGATCTTTGTTAACTTTACGGTTATCAGTACTGACGAAACTCTTCTTAGACCCAAGCTCTTCGTTGGTCGAGTCGGTAGAATTGTGGGCTAGCACTCGCTAGGCCCGAGTTCGAGTCTCCGGCCGGCCAATGAAGAGTCAGAGGAATTTTTTTCTGGTGATAGAAATTCATTTCTCGCTATAATGTGGTTCGGATTCCACAATAAGCTGTAGGTCCCGTTGCTAAGTAACCAATTGGTTCTTAGCCACGTAAAATAAGTCTAATCCTTCGGGCCAGCCCTAGGAGAGCTGTTAATCAGCTCAGTGGTCTGGTTAAACTAAGGTATACTTAACTTTTCTTCTTCTTAGACCCGTGTTCACTATGAATAAATCTTGTTAACTAATTTTATTGTTTCTTCAGATTTTGTGAGCAAGTGCATATGAAGCGATGATGCATAAGGTAGGAATCCAAAGTGTAAAATCCATTATGGAAAGGCATTTTCATATCTGATCACACGCAAGTGCATAACTACATCATTTGTGTAAATGTAACTGAGATGATCAAAACAGGTAAGAATGAAAGCTGACTGAATTGGTTATGATCCCTACACCTTACGACAAAACCAAATTCCGGTCATTTCTGGCATGAGGCACAAAACTGAAAACAGATATCTACGGGCGAAGAAAAGGAGCATTACTTAAGAGGCTTGTTGGATGTGCTTCTCATGAGGTACAAAAGATGACATAAGCTTTCACTTTTCACTACCTGGGTGCTTCCATTTGAATTAACAATAGAGGAGGTAGCATTAGGTATTAGATTGGCATTA
>NC_089744.1:13885000-13887500 GCF_040412425.1 Macrobrachium rosenbergii
TCAGATATGTTCGTCAAGACTTACTGTTTCAGGCCACCTGCAGCCTTATATTTTTACTACATATTTGAAGGGATAAGAGAATTGAAAGAAAATACCATAATTTTGACAATGAAATGTTAATAAAGGGGAAGAGAGACGTCAATAATGGAAGTAAATTAAAGAACGATTGTCGATGTAATGCCTGAATAGCTCATCAGATAAGGGACTCCCGAAAACAGCATCGTCATTGTTTTGTCTCGACGTCCCATATATCAGCCGAATGTTTGGACGGCAACAAAAAAAAGAAAAAAGGAAAATAAAAAAGTCACGCTGAAGAAGATACATCTCTAAAAGACATTACTGTATCAGTTGGACGCTATCTTTGTGGACGCTTCCTAAACAGACACTAACGTGCTCTTAGTATAAACAAGCCTTTGTTTTTTATTTGGTTTTGAGTCTATGTGAGTGCATAATGCTGTCTTTTTTTCGCGTGGTGCAACAATTAAGGGGGTGGGTGGTTTGTATGAAATGGGTGCTGGCACCGGTTGTAAACATCCAAACCCCTTTTTGGAGTAATACGACTATCGTAAAAATAGCTACTTTTCTGAACGCTATCAAAAGTGCCTGTCTCTGAGACGTTCAAATGAGATTCGTTCAGTTTCAATATACCCTGATAACCTCGTCTAAAGCAATAGTATTTGGAGGTGTAGGGAATACCCTCTCCAAAAATTGAAACTTAAATGTTAACGCAAAACATCGTCAAAAGTTTTTCCGTAAATATTAAATAAAACCGGTGTCTACTGGAACAAATATTGTACTGACACCAAGTCAAAGCTATAACACCTTATAATTCAATATATGTACAGCTAACTGATCAACCTGGCACTGCCCGGGAAAACTCTGAAGGATCTAGAAAAATTTTCCTGCACTTCCTTGAGCTGACTGTCCTTTTTATCCAGGAATTACTGTGCTGACTGTCCTCTTTATCCAAATATTACTGTGCTGACTGTCCTGTTTAACCAGGTATTACGGTGGTGACTGTCCCTTTTATCCAGGAATTACTGTACTAACTGTCACTTTAATCCTAATATTACTTGTTGACTGTCCCATCTATCCAAATATTACTGTTGCAACTGTCCCATTTATCCAGGTATTACTATGGTGACTGTCTCTTTTATCCAGGTATTACTGTTCTGACAGTCCCATTTATCCAGGTATTACTGTATTGACTGCCCCTTGTATCCATATATTACTGCAGTGACTGTCCCATTTATCCAGGTATTACTAACTGTTCCTTTTATCCTGGTATTACTATGGTGACTGTCCCATTTATCCAGGTATTCTAACTGTCCCTTTTATCCAAAACTTATTTCTGACTGCCATATTTATCCAGGTATTACTGTGTTGACTATCCCTTTTGTCCAGGTATTACTGTGCTGACTGTTCCTTTTATCCAGATATTTCTGTGGGCACTGACCCTTTTATCCAGGTATTACTGTGCTGACTGTTCCATTTATTCAAGTATTACTGTAGTGACTGTCCCATTTATCCAGGCGTTACTTTTCTGACTGTCACATTTATCCAGGCATTACTGTGCTGACTGTCCCTTTTATCCATGTATTACTGTGCTGGCTGTCCCATTTATCCCGGTATTACTGTGCTGACTGCCCTTTTTTATCCAGGTGGTATTAATGTGGTGACTGTCCCATTTATCCAGATATTACTGTAAATCCATGGATTAATATGCTGACCGTCCATTTTATCCAAATTACTGTGGTGACAATTTATCCAGACATTACTGTCGTGACTGTCCCCCAAGTATCACTGTTCTGACTGTCCCTTTTATCCAGGTATTACAGTGGTTACTGTTAATTTTATCCAGATATTATTTGGGTGACTGTCCTATGTACCCCAAACTAAAGCTAAAACACGCAAAAAACTAAACTAAACCCACTCCCCCAAAAAAACTAATCACACCCTCCACTAAACCTAAACGCACCCCATACTAAACCTAAACACACGCCCTGCTAAACCTACATGCATCCCGACTAAACCTAAACACACATCCCCACTGAACCTAAACACACGCCCCACTAAACTTAAACACAAACCTTGATACAGAATTATTAATCACAGGAAAGAAAACCATTTTCAATAATATATTTCTATAGTATCAAGTAAATAAAATGAGGTATGATAAGCCCGTAGAGTTTATCTACCACATTAGTTACTAAGTCTATGGGCAGAACCAGCCCCGTTTCATGGAATGGAAAGGGGGATGGGGGAATGGTAGGGAGAAGGGGGTACGGGTTTGAAACCTACCTTATTATCTAAGTTGGGACAAATGATGGCCTGGTGCTAAATTTTGTCTAGATCGGTCAAGCGGTTCGGATTTCTATTGCGCACAAAATTACAAACATACAAACATACACGTATACAAACATTCACTTTTATTTATAAGATTATCGTATAAATTGGACATTCTCATTATCAGTATAAGCAACGAAGGTCGTTTAAAGTA
>NC_089744.1:13892500-13920000 GCF_040412425.1 Macrobrachium rosenbergii
CTTTTGTATGAAAAGTAGCTGTCCATACACGTATGTATGTATATGTATATATATATATATATATATATACTGTATATATATGAATATATACACATATATATACATATATACATATATATATATATATATATATATATATATATATATATATATATATATATATATATATATATATATATATATATATATATATATATATATATATTTTACGTGTTGTGTAATCTTTTTTAAGCGCATGTTTCAGAAATTAATTTTACTGTGAAAAGACTGATTAAGTCCCTAGATACAGGATTTCATATTACATAAAGGAGAGTTTGATAAAGAAATTCCTCTCATTTCTTAGAAGATGAAAAAATATCTCTCAGTGAGAGAGTTACTTGCTTGCTTAAACACATACCGCTGTTTCCGAGTAGACGTTACGTATAGCCCTGAAGAAGGTCAAACTGCATTACAGGTAACCAGATCTAATCAGAAAAATGTGATGAAAAAAAGAAATGACCTACAGGTGAACTTCCAGTCCGCATACCGGTAACTGCGTGTCAAGAAAGATGTCGGAGAGAGAGAGAGAGAGAGAGAGAGAGAGAGAGAGAGAGAGAGAGAGAGAGAGAGAGAGAGAGAGAGAACTGTGTACCAGACGAAGAAAGTGTTGAAGGAGTATTTTGAAAGTTAGTCTTTCACACATTAAGTGTGAAATTAACTTAGAAAGTTCCTTTACTGACCTCGTGGAATTAACAAAAAAAAAAAAAATCTCTTACATTTTTTCTATCTCTAGCTCTCTCTTTCTCCATCTCTTTCTCATATACGCTCTTAGTAGTAGATGTAAACACAAACAGAAATTGCTTGTCGTGCAGTTTGTTTATTCATATTATTATCAATAGCAGTAACAACAATGATAATTATTATTATTATCATCATCATTGTTGCTCACTGGGTGCACAGTGCCTATAATGCTTTTCTAGAAGCAACAATAATGGATTGTATCATAGTACTTATATAATTTCTACCAAAAGCAACTTTCTCAGACTGCTAACAATTGAGCCCAAAAAAATGTTTTTCAAAAATAATCCAAAATTCAAGAATATATTCCTTTCTGCTTTCACTCGCTATTCCCTGATGCTTTACATCTTTCTTTTTCTAAGTATTTTATGTCAAGAACAAAGGCTGTAATCCTGTGCCGTCTACTCCAACGTCAAAAAGGCCGAGGGCAACTCCGCAGTAAGTGTTTAGAAAGGACAGCGCTCTTTATTGCCGCCTCCCGGTTTAAAAAAAAAATGCTGAATCATTAAAAGGGTACAGAGTGAAAAAGTTCCGTCAGCCGGGAAGTCTTCGCTGGGCTGGCGAGAGCAAATCCATTTCCATCGTAAGAAAAGGAAATGTATTTTCATTTCAAACTAGTTCATGTTTCCCTCGTAGCAAGATAATATTTTCTAGTATTAAAAGAATAATGCATTCTTTACGGAAAAGAAACTTCATTTACATTTTACAAAATGGAAAGGTTTTCATTTCAGCTTATAACATATTTCTCTCGCAAAGAGAGTCTGCTTTTTACGAGCAGAGGAAAAATACGTTCTTTACGAAGCAAACGAAAACCTCTTGGTGAATATTTTCAGTGGAGCTGAAGAGAAACATTTTTCAACGAAGAAACATTTTTCAACGAATCAAGTAACTTCATATAAAAGAGATGAAAATATATTTCAATAGCATCATATAATTTATTGATAAATAAAACAATTGACAGTATTGTTTACTTTCATCATGCTTCCAGTGAGATGGAAATTATTAATAAATGAATCGGCGCGCATCAAACCGAGTCATTGCATAATAAATGTAACTGGTTACAAGCACAGATGTTGTTCAGCTTTAAAACTTCATTTTTACAACCGTTTTTGCATTTATTTTAACAATTCCCAAATTATCCATTTATTTACTATGTCGTTTCTTTACGCACTTCAATGCTAATTATTTAGAAGCTTCTCCCTTTTGTTGTTCCATGAGCTCAGAATTTTTTTTTCTCTTGTTTTTTGCTAATAAATGCTTCTTGGAGTCGGTCACAAGTGATTAGCTTTTTCGGAACATTAATTTCTTTTTTTAAAAGCTTTTAAAAGCTCTGTGACACCAAGAATAAAAGAAAGATCAGACAGTTACAATTACGGTCCCATTTACGGGTACAGTTTCTCATTATGAATAATAATATTTTCCATTCACTGAATTTGGTACTCCATTTCTTGGATTCATTCATTTGCAATTATTCTGAGACCTGCTGAATATCTTTTTTTACAACGATGCTTGTGTCTTCATGTATCGTCTCGTTAAACCTTAAATACAAACCAACCGCAGACCGCCATTAGAAGAAAATAAAAATAAGAAAATAAAACTACCATCTTTCAAATCTTAACTCGGACAGCTTCGCACTGAATCCTTCCTCCGATGTCGAATTGTCAAAAGTTTGCGGTCATCAGGCTTTCTTCTTTCCTTTCTTCTTAGAATTCGCCTTGGTAACAATTGCTTGGCCGCAGCTGGTAGTCAATTTCGAATGTTTCAATCAAGCCGTAACTCGAAGGGTTGTTTTACAGTTTGTCATGACAGTAGATCGTGTCTTGATAGCAGGAATCCAGCTCTGAATTACGGAATTTTTAAAAGGACTGCTAAATAATCGTCTTGTGATTTATGTTTATTTTCAGCTTTTGATATAACATAGCAAATAATTCATTAACAATGGCTATTCTCCACTAAATATTGCTACTATTACGATCATGATCATTTCCACTTTCATTGTTAATGTAATTATTTTCGCGATAGGTCATCAAATCCATTGGATGTCTTTGCACTGTAAAATGACACGGGTCTCATCACGAAGCACATTTAGAAACAGGACAATTATACATTATTTTATACTAATCAAAGAAAGGGAAATAAGAACCTCACCATCAAATACACTATTACTTCAAAGAGGATTAAAATGGCTGTGAAGATAAGCTTAACTTTAGCGACAAACTGCTCGAGGCTTTCATGAGATAAGCTTAAGTAACATTTGTAAAGTCTCAGGTTTTGAATTTTTCTCTTAGTGGTAAAAAATACTAAATTACCATGACTGATCTCACCTGTCTTAATGTTTCTTATGAAACACGGTAATTGTAAAATAAAAACATTTAGATTCCGGGTTATGACACATTTAGCCTTGAAAGACCTTACAGTTCACATGGCTACATGTGCTCTTAATTACTGACTTGTTTCAATTCAGTCTTTTACTTTATACCACATAACTGAAAATTTATAACAGCCATATCTGCACCTGTATGGAATACAGGCCTTGAATTTGGTTGATTCATTTTTAGTTTTCTGTAAAAGAAAGCTATTGAGGTGGCTATTTGTCTGTCCGTCCGCACTTTTTCTTTCCGCCCTCAGATCTTAACAACTACTGAGGCTAGAGGGCTGCAAATTGGTATGGTGATCATCCACCCTTCAACCATCAAATATACCAAACTGCAGCACTCTGGTGTCAGTATCTTTTAATTTGTTTAAGGTTAAAGTTAGCCACGATCGTGCGTCTGGCACCGCTATAGGTGTCAACAACATAGGCCACCACCGGGCCGTGGCTGAAAGTCTCATGGGCCGCGGGTGAGTTTCATGGGCCGTGGTTGAGAGTTTCATACAGCATTATACGCTGTACAGAAAACTCGACTGCTCCGAAGAAACTTCGGCGCAATTTTTACGCTCTCTCTCTTTGCATTTTTTTACTTGTTTCTCTCTCTCTCTCTCTCTCTCTCTCTCTCGAGAGAGAGAGAGAGAGAGAGAGAGAGAGAGAGAGAGAGAGAGAGAGAGAGAGAGAGAGAGTCTTCCTCTCTGTGTCTCTACTTTTATGGTTATTACCTCTGCCACTGTTCCGTTATATCCGTGAAGAGATTCTCTCTCTCTCCCCCGGCGGGCAACTTCATATAACACCAGAGAGGCTAAATATCGCCCATTTACTCTGGAGAAATCAGTTACCCTTTGACCGGGCGGCCTAGCAACTGGTTCTTTCTTCTGGTTCCAGGCATCCCAGTTTTCTCCCTACGTCTATTTTCTCTGACTCATAAATGGCCGTCCATGAAAAGGCTGGTCCATAACATTTCTGAAGCACTTTTTACTTCCCCGTTTCATTTTTTCACCTTATTGGGACTTGTCCTGTATAAGTATAGTTTGCCCGTCATGCATGATAAATAGTCAAGATGTAAGTTCAACAAGATTTCAACTGGAATGTCCTCCGTCATTACATTTAAGAATGTCCATGGTTTTCTTGTTCGCTTAATTCACTAAAGGGAGAGAGAGAGAGAGAGAGAGAGAGAGAGAGAGAGAGAGAGAGAGAGAGAGAGAATGTTATGATCGAAGACTGAAGTTTATTCGTGCCGTCACGATTTCCCCCTAGGGCTGAAGAAGCAGTTAATACATAAAGTAAGCATTTCTTCTCTGCTGAATTCGCTGAGCTCCTAACTGGACTATGACAATATCTTCTTTAAACTATGAAAATTATAATACGTTTTATTACCAGATTACGTAAAGGAAAGAAAATTAAGCAACAAAATTTATAAAAAAAAATATCATAATTTTATGTATCATGTTCTTTTTCCTTCCATTGTCACAAAGGACTGAAAGTAGTAGAGCTGTCAGATTTAAAAGGAGAAGCTAGTATTTTGCAATATAATAACTATTCAGGGTTGAACAAGTGGTAAAAATAAAGGGGAAGAGTATATATTTTGGCTCTATATATATATATATATATATATATATATATATATATATATATATATATATATATATATATATATATATATATATATATATATATATATATATATATACTGTATATACACAATCATGAAACTACAAATGTCGCTTCATATCAAATTCACGCTACCTCGTATATATATGTGTGTGTGTGCGTATGTGAGTTTATATGTAACTCACAACTGAATGAGAGAACAAGTTGCAAATCTCAGGCGAATTGAACCTGCAGCCAAGATTCTTGTAGTTACAATTACGCGGCATTCCTGACCTCCCCCGTGAGGAAAACTTTGTCACCACCTGAGAGGTGAGTGCCTCATATGTGCCCATCATATCTTTCAGATTCTGACAGCATATTTTCAAATGTTGCCGGAGCAAATCTGCAATCCAATCTGAACGACAAATGTTCACTGGTTTGTTAAGTCATGTACATTATATTTTGTGGTGTAAGTTGGATTCTTGTGTGGTATACATTACTAATAAAGGTGCTTGACTTCAATTGTAGGTTCATATCTTTGCGATTGGGATCGTGTCTAGATTATCACTTAAAAACTGTTTTTCAAATGTTCCTAAGCGTAATCCCTAGTGCCCAAGGTGCATGAATACAAATTTCAAGAATGCTTACATGTTAATAAACGAGAAGTAAATATTCCAGATAGGATGCCATTGTCAAAGCTTTCCATGTCTCTGTCTTCTGCATGAAAGGTGATACGTGTAACACCTCGTCCATTATTCATTTTGAGGATATCAAGTTTGCATGGTATAAATGCTGCTGGTATTCATTGCACGAAACACTGAGGTATCGGGTGTTCCTTTTCTATATTTCTGAACTGTGTTCAGTAACGTCAAAAACAACTCGATGCGCATTTTTGTTATGAAGTTACAATCACCAATATTTCGCATAGCACGCAAAATCTGCTTGTAGTAATAGAAAGAGACGATTACAAAGTACGTCTTAACATACTTTTGTTATATTGAGACTTCAGTCCTTTTCTTCCAGGCTTTGTACATTACACGTTATAACAAAACAAACTACGGAAAATGCTTTAAGATAAAATAGTTAAAAAGATCATCGTAGGTACTGTAAAAGCTCACACAAGTTAGAATAACGACTTCTTGGGCGTATCAAATAAGTATTTTCATATAACGGTAATAAATTTAGCATTGCTTCAGGGTGAAGACAGAAGAGCGAACGACTGCCATTTCTGAAACCTCAGTCACAAGTGTCTATTGATTTTCGGTACATTTCATCACCCTAATTGCCCTTTCTTTCATTAAATGAATGCAGGAGAAATCGAGATCCTTGACTTTAAACAAGACTGACTGATTGTGTCTAAAAAATCTGGCGTCTCAACATCTAGGTTGTTGACGCCGTAATAAATTTAAAAAGAACACTAAAAATAAATAAATAAGTTTAAAAGAATTTCAAATAAAAATATCTAGATATATACATGTATATAATCCTATTGGTTCGAATCTACTATAAAAAAATTGATTATGTCTATTAAAACTGGCGTCACAACATCTAGGTTATTGACGATACTTAGCCTACTAAACAATAAATGTTTCATCACACACAAGTGGTTATTCATGCACTGAACCCTAAGGGTGGACTTCTTCGTCTTTTAGGCTTAGGTGGCCTTGTGCCAGCATGGCGGGCTCATGCTCCTGGACAGCGTGTAAAAAAAGAGGGTACACAGAGGAATCCAGGTAAAAAAAAAAGTCACGGGTAAAAAAAATCACAGAAATAAAACTCAGGAAAAAAAGTCACATAAAAAAGGTCATCATTTTGTGCTAGGAAAGAATGTTAGGTAAAAAAAATATTCAAGTCAGTCACAAGCGATTTAAGTACCAGAGCAAATAAAGTAATAAAATAGAATTTATTTTGAATCAGTTAACTGGCAATACATGACTTGTATATATTGACAACATTATTTATATATAATGGCATCATATGCATGTGAAAAAAATCACGTTTTGTTCAATACCTTAAGCACAGAAAGGTAATCAAACTAACCAAGTCGACCATTTATTGGCTGTACATGACATGTACAGATTGAAAAAGGCTTTCATAATATCTTGGCATTACATGTACTTTCAGTGTGTTTAATGCTGATGTATTGCCAGCTAATTACTGATTTGAAATGTTTTATGTTTTATTACTTTAATTGTTTATGGTACTTAAATAAACTGTGACTTTTTGCTGTGACTTATTTTTCTGTGACTTTATTACCGGCCACCATAAATTAATGTGGCTTTTTTACTCTACCTTTTTTCTTAGCAACAATTGTGGTTTTTTTCTGTGAGTTTTTTTTTTTTAGTTCCTTTATTACCGGCCACCACTCAGAGAGGCTTTGCTTGGTCTTGGTCTCAGATTGAGTGAACTGGGTCTCGGACTCACCCAAGGCCACCAAAGGTGTTAAGTTGACTACAGCACTGGCGTATATATATGTATGTACGTAAGTATGCATGTGTGTATGCATGTATATATACAGTATATATATATGTGTGTGTGTGTGTGTGTATTTATATACATACATGTACACACACACACACACACATATACACACACATATATATATATATATATATATATATATATATATATATATATATATATATATATATATATATATATATATATATATATATATATATATGATGATATATCATGAATATGTCACCTCTCCTTCTAAAAGTGCAATGATGCACCATGCTAACGCAGTTTGCTTATTCTATTAAAATAAAGGTAGGTGCATTAGCAACACCGCTGACTAACAGACAGGTTATGGGAAAACATTGCCCCTTCCTGGAAGAATCTCTCATTTCTCATCCCTTAAAGATAACCTCCTAATGCTCCTCCTTGACCTAGTGGCTGCTCGAGCCTCTCTTTGAGGTACCCCCTCCTGAGAAGCCAAACCCTGCCAAAGGCATAGACGAGCCAGCAAAGGGGATTAATTCCAAAAGAAAAAGCGCCCGGGCCTTAACAACAGAATCACCAAGTGGCCAGGGCATACCAAATGGCAAAAGCATGGAAAGCATAGAAAATGGACTGCGAGGCATGCAGGCACTGATACCATCTAGGAGGAGAAGAATCATAATCCGCCAGGGTTTTAAAGACAATGCCTAGGCGGAACTCGTCAGAAGCACCCGGCCCATTGTCTCATCCGCTCCATCAGAGCCCTGATTTTCCCATCTGCCTGCTTTGAGGTTGAGTCTTTCTTTGTGGTGAAAGCCCTAATTCATGCCTTCCCTGCTGGCGCTGAAGACGAGGTCCTCTGCCTCCTATGGAAAGGTAATGTACCCAAAGCGAGGTTTTGAATCAGTCACGACCCTAATATTCTTCTACTGAATTTATTTGCCTTTATAAATTGCGATCTTTTCACGAGACCAGATTTGTTTAGTACAGTGAATAAATTATTCCAGTTCATGTTCATTCCAGTGCCTAGAATCGAGTTGCTTTGGCACCGTATGTGCAAGCCCCTTGATTCCATAATTCAGTACTTAAATCTGTGTAAGTAACCAATGTATTCTCATTTGCGGACGGAGTTCCTAGCTGTGGAATCATCTGTTCACCCCTGTGCTTGTGCCATGGTTACAACCACTGCCCTCACCCAACAGTGTCCTACAAAGTGGATTTTCCCCGTTTCTGTTATTGTGTAAATGACTGTAATTTTAGTTACTCGACAGGAATCTGTTTTCCCCTGTCTGGTTTTGTGAATTCCCTATTCTTCTGATTTAGTTTTGTTTATATAAATATAAGTAATTTTAAGTGAACTCCAAGTGCTTATCTGAACTCTCCCCATTGAAGTAAAGCCTTCAGCTTAACTTTTTCCTTATGTTGTTTACCTGAAGCTACACCTGTCGTCAGGATTGAACCCACATGGTAAGTTTCCTATTCTTCCCCCGGTAAATCTTTAACAATATGTATATATATATATATATATATATATATATATATATATATATATATATATATATATATATATATATATATATATATATATATATATGAACAAAGTTACAGTCACGAAGGAGAGAGTGAAACAGTGAGATGCTAAGTACTTTCGTCTTATTACCAAGACATGGTCATAGTTGCTGTGACCATGTCTTGTAATAAGACGAAAGTTCTAGCATCTCATTGTTTCACTCTTTCCGTCGTGGCTGTAACTTTGTTCGTATAATCATCACGTTTTTACCTTTTTCGTGATTTAAAATCAAAACACACACACACACACACACACACACACACACACATATATATATATATATATATATATATATATATATATATATATATATATATATATATATACTGTATATATACATAATATGTGTGTGTATGTATCTTCAATGACATACACTGAATAATTAATTACCCAGCATCATCCAGCGAGACAAGAAATCGTTTTAGATTGTTGCAAAAGAATGGTGTCAAGGTAATCGAATTTGGTGTTGTTATTAAGTTTAGAAGATTGTACTGGAGTGCTCGCATTTATTGTCAACAAGCAGGTCACAGGAAACAAAACTTATTAAGATCTGATTGCTCAAAGATGATTCATAAGTATTTTTCTCTTTGCGGTTCACACATCATTTATTTTGAGATATTGGTTCGTACAAGTGAAAGAACCAGGTTCCACTCGTGACCTGTAGCCTGATTGCTCCTTTTAGTTTCCTGTAAAAGTAAACTATTGAGGTGGCTATTTGTCTGTCTGTCTGCACTTTTGCTGTCCTCTCTCAGATCTTAAAAACTAATGAGGCTAGAGGGCTGCAAATTGGTATGGTGATCATACACCCTCCAATCATCAAACTTACAAAATTGCAGCCCTCTAGCCTCATTAGTTTTTATTTGATATAAGGTTAAAGTTAGCCATGATCGTGCGTCTGGCACAGCTTCTGGTGCCAACAACAGGCCACCGCCGGGCCGTGGCTGACAGTTTATGGGCCGCGGCTGATAATTTCATGGGCCGTGGCTGAGAGTTTCATCCAGCATTATACGCTGTACAGAAAACTCGATTGCGCCGAAGACACTTCGGCTCATATTTTACTTGTTTTGTTTTTCTGCCAGCGAAAGCTACTGCTGTTTAAGGAACTAGATGAGTTCATTATCATAGTAATTTATAAAAAAAAAAATATCATAATTTTATGTATCATGTTCTTTTTCCTTCCATTGTCACAAAGGACTGAAAGTAGTAGAGCTGTCAGATTTAAAAGGAGAAGCTAGTATTTTTGCAATATAATAACTATTCAGGGTTGAACAAGTGGTAAAAAATAAAGGGGAAGAGTATATATTTTGGCTCTATATATATATATATATATATATATATATATATATATATATATATATATATATATATATATATATATATATATATATATATATATATATATATATATACTGTATATACACAATCATGAAACTACAAATGTCGCTTCATATCAAATTCACGCTACCTCGTATATATATGTGTGTGTGTGCGTATGTGAGTTTATATGTAACTCACAACTGAATGAGAGAACAAGTTGCAACTCTCAGGCAATTGAACCTGCAGCCAAGATTCTTGTAGTTACAATTACGCGGCATTCCTGACCTCCCCGTGAGGAAAACTTTGTCACCACCTGAGAGGTGAGTGCCTCATATGTGCCCATCATATCTTTCAGATTCTGACAGAATATTTTCAAATGTTGCCGGAGCAAATCTGCAATCCAATCTGAACGACAAATGTTCACTGGTTTGTTAAGTCATGTACATTATATTTTGTGGTGTAAGTTGGATTCTTGTGTGGTATACATTACTAATAAAGGTGCTTGACTTCAATTGTAGGTTCATATCTTTGCGATTGGGATCGTGTCTACATTATCATTTAAAAACTGTTTTTCAAATGTTCCTAAGCGTAATCCCTAGTGCCCAAGGTGCATGAATACAAATTTCAAGAATGCTTACATGTTAATAAACGAGAAGTAAATATTCCAGATAGGATGCCATTGTCAAAGCTTTCCATGTCTCTGTCTTCTGCATGAAAGGTGATACGTGTAACACCTCGTCCATTATTCATTTTGAGGATATCAAGTTTGCATGGTATAAATGTTGCTGGTATTCATTGCACGAAATACTGAGGTATCGGGTGTTCCTTTTCTATATTTCTGAACTGTGTTCAGTAACGTCAAAAACAACTCGATGCGCATTTTTGTTATGAAGTTACAATCACCAATATTTCGCATAGCACGCAAAAACTGCTTGTAGTAATAGAAAGACAATTACAAAGTACGTCTTAACATACTTTTGTTATATTGAGACTTCAGTCCTTTTCTTCCAGGCTTTGTACATTACACGTTATAACAAAACAAACTACGGAAAATGCTTTAAGATAAAATAGTTAAAAAAGATCATCGTAGGTACTGTAAAAAGCTCACACAAGTTAGAATAACGACTTCTTGGGCGTATCAAATAAGTATTTTCATATAACGGTAATAAATTTAGCATTGCTTCAGGGTGAAGACAGAAGAGCGAACGACTGCCATTTCTGAAACCTCAGTCACAAGTGTCTATTGATTTTCGGTAAATTTCTTCACCTAATTGCCCTTTCTTTCATTAAATGAATGCAGGAGAAATCGAGCTCCTTGACTTTAAACAAGACTGACTGATTATGTCTAAAAATCTGGGGTCTCAACATCTAGGTTGTTGACGCCGTAATAAATTTTAAAAAGAACACTAAAAATAAATAAATAAGTTTAAAAAGAATTTCAAATAAAAATATCTAGATATTTACATGTATATAATCCTATTTGTTCGAATCTACTATAAAAAAATTGATTATGTCTATTAAAACTGGCGTCACAACATCTAGGTTATTGACGATACTTAGCCTACTAAACAATAAATGTTTCATCACACACAAGTGGTTATTCATGCACTGAACCCTAAGGGTGGACTTCTTCGTCTTTTAGGCTTAGGTGGCCTTGTGCCAGCATGGCGGGCTCATGCTCCTGGACAGCGTGTAAAAAGAGGGTACACAGAGGAATCCAGGTAAAAAAAAAAAAGTCACGGGTAAAAAAAATCACAGAAATAAAACTCAGGAAAAAAAGTCACATAAAAAAGGTCATCATTTTGTGCTAGGAAAGAATGTTAGGTAAAAAAATATTCAAGTCAGTCACAAGCGATTTAAGTACCAGAGCAAATAAAGTAATAAAATAGAATTTATTTTGAATCAGTTAACTGGCAATACATGACTTGTATATATTGACAACATTATTTATATATAATGGCATCATATGCATGTGAAAAAATCACGTTTTGTTCAATACCTTAAGCACAGAAAGGTAATCAAACTAACCAAGTCGACCATTTATTGGCTGTACATGACATGTACAGATTGAAAAAGGCTTTCATAATATCTTGGCATTACATGTACTTTCAGTGTGTTTAATGCTGATGTATTGCCAGCTAATTACTGATTTGAAATGTTTTATGTTTTATTACTTTAATTGTTTATGGTACTTAAATAAACTGTGACTTTTTGCTGTGACTTATTTTTCTGTGACTTTATTACCGGCCACCATAAATTAATGTGGCTTTTTACTCTACCTTTTTCTTAGCAACAATTGTGGTTTTTTTCTGTGAGTTTTTTTTTTTTTTTTTAGTTCCTTTATTACCGGCCACCACTCAGAGGCTTTGCTTGGTCTTGGTCTCAGATTGAGTGAACTGGGTCTCGGACTCACCCAAGGCCACCAAAGGTGTTAAGTTGACTACAGCACTGGCGTATATATATGTATGTACGTAAGTATGCATGTGTGTATGCATGTATATATACAGTATATATATATGTGTGTGTGTGTGTGTGTTTTTATATACATACATGTATACACACACACACACACACACACACACACACATATATATATATATATATATATATATATATATATATATATATATATATATATATATATATATATATATATATATATATATATATATATATATATATATATATATATATATATATATATATATATATATATATGATGATATATCATGAATATGTCACCTCTCCTTCTAAAAGTGCAATGATGCACCATGCTAACGCAGTTTGCTTATTCTATTAAAATAAAGGTAGGTGCATTAGCAACACCGCTGACTAACAGACAGGTTATGGGAAAACATTGCCCCTTCCTGGAAGAATCTCTCATTTCTCATCCCTTAAAGATAACCTCCTAATGCTCCTCCTTGACCTAGTGGCTGCTCGAGCCTCTCTTTGAGGTACCCCCTCCTGAGAAGCCAAACCCTGCCAAAGGCATAGACGAGCCAGCAAAGGGGATTAATTCCAAAGAAAAAGCGCCGGGCCTTAACAACAGAATCACCAAGTGGCCAGGGCATACCAAATGGCAAAAGCATGGAAAGCATAGAAAATGGACTGCGAGGCATGCAGGCACTGATACCATCTAGGAGGAGAAGAATCATAATCCGCCAGGGTTTTAAAGACAATGCCTAGGCGGAACTCGTCAGAAGCACCCGGCCCATTGTCTCATCCGCTCCATCAGAGCCCTGATTTTCCCATCTGCCTGCTTTGAGGTTGAGTCTTTCTTTGTGGTGAAAGCCCCTAATTCATGCCTTCCCTGCTGGCGCTGAAGACGAGGTCCTCTGCCTCCTATGGAAAGGTAATGTACCCAAAGCGAGGTTTTGAATCAGTCACGACCCTAATATTCTTCTACTGAATTTATTTGCCTTTATAAATTGCGATCTTTTCACGAGACCAGATTTGTTTAGTACAGTGAATAAATTATTCCAGTTCATGTTCATTCCAGTGCCTAGAATCGAGTTGCTTTGGCACCGTATGTGCAGCCCCTTGATTCCATAATTCAGTACTTAAATCTGTGTAAGTAACCAATGTATTCTCATTTGCGGACGGAGTTCCTAGCTTTGGAATCATCTGTTCACCCCTGTGCTTGTGCCATGGTTACAACCACTGCCCCTCACCCAACAGTGTCCTACAAAGTGGATTTTCCCCATTTCTGTTATTGTGTAAATGACTGTAATTTTAGTTACTCGACAGGAATCTGTTTTTCCTTGTCTGGTTTTGTGAATTCCCTATTCTTCTGATTTAGTTTTGTTTATATAAATATAAGTAATTTTAAGTGAACTCCAAGTGCTTATCTGAACTCTCCCCATTGAAGTAAAGCCTTCAGCTTAACTTTTTCCTTATGATGTTTACCCGAAGCTACACCTGCTGTCAGAATTGAACCCACATGGTAAGTTTCCTATTCTTCCCCAGTAAATCTTTAACAATATGTATATATACATATATATATATATATATATATATATATATATATATATATATATATATATATATATATATATATATATATATATATATATATGAACAAAGTTACAGTCACGAAGGAGAAGTGAAACAGTGAGATGCTAAGTACTTTCGTCTTATTACCAAGACATGGTCATAGTTGCTGTGACCATGTCTTGTAATAAGACGAAAGTTCTTAGCATCTCATTGTTTCTTTCTTTCCGTCGTGGCTGTAACTTTGTCAAATATAATCATCACGTTTTTACCTTTTCGTGATTTAAAATCAAACACACACACAAAACACACACACACACACATATATAATATATATATATATATATATATATATATATATATATATATATATATATATATATATATATACTGTATATATACATAATATGTGTGTGTATGTATCTTCAATGACATACACTGAATAATTAATTACCCAGCATCATCCAGCGAGACAAGAAATCGTTTTAGATTGTTGCAAAAGAATGGTGTCAAGGTAATCGAATTTGGTGTTGTTATTAAGTTTAGAAGATTGTACTGGAGTGCTCGCATTTATTGTCAACAAGCAGGTCACAGGAAACAAAACTTATTAAGATCTGATTGCTCAAAGATGATTCATAAGTATTTTCTCTTTGCGGTTCACACATCATTTATTTTGAGATATTGGTTCGTACAAGTGAAAGAACCAGGTTCCACTCGTGACCTGTAGCCTGATTGCTCCTTTTAGTTTCCTGTAAAAGTAAACTATTGAGGTGGCTATTTGTCTGTCTGTCTGCACTTTTGCTGTCCTCTCTCAGATCTTAAAAACTAATGAGGCTAGAGGGCTGCAAATTGGTATGGTGATCATACACCCTCCAATCATCAAACTTACAAAATTGCAGCCCTCTAGCCTCATTAGTTTTTATTTGATATAAGGTTAAAGTTAGCCATGATCGTGCGTCTGGCACAGCTTCTGGTGCCAACAACAGGCCACCGCCGGGCCGTGGCTGACAGTTTTATGGGCCGCGGCTGATAATTTCATGGGCCGTGGCTGAGAGTTTCATCCAGCATTATACGCTGTACAGAAAACTCGATTGCGCCGAAGACACTTCGGCTCATATTTTACTTGTTTTGTTTTTCTGCCAGCGAAAGCTACTGCTGTTTAAGGAACTAGATGAGTTCATTATCATAGTAATTTATAAAAAAAAAAATATCATAATTTTATGTATCATGTTCTTTTTCCTTCCATTGTCACAAAGGACTGAAAGTAGTAGAGCTGTCAGATTTAAAAGGAGAAGCTAGTATTTTGCAATATAATAACTATTCAGGGTTGAACAAGTGGTAAAAAATAAAGGGGAAGAGTATATATTTTGGCTCTATATATATATATATATATATATATATATATATATATATATATATATATATATATATATATATATATATATATATATATATATATATATATATATACTGTATATACACAATCATGAAACTACAAATGTCGCTTCATATCAAATTCACGCTACCTCGTATATATATGTGTGTGTGTGCGTATGTGAGTTTATATGTAACTCACAACTGAATGAGAGAACAAGTTGCAACTCTCAGGCGAATTGAACCTGCAGCCAAGATTCTTGTAGTTACAATTACGCGGCATTCCTGACCTCCCCCGTGAGGAAAACTTTGTCACCACCTGAGAGGTGAGTGCCTCATATGTGCCCATCATATCTTTCAGATTCTGACAGAATATTTTCAAATGTTGCCGGAGCAAATCTGCAATCCAATCTGAACGACAAATGTTCACTGGTTTGTTAAGTCATGTACATTATATTTTGTGGTGTAAGTTGGATTCTTGTGTGGTATACATTACTAATAAAGGTGCTTGACTTCAATTGTAGGTTCATATCTTTGCGATTGGGATCGTGTCTACATTATCATTTAAAAACTGTTTTTCAAATGTTCCTAAGCGTAATCCCTAGTGCCCAAGGTGCATGAATACAAATTTCAAGAATGCTTACATGTTAATAAACGAGAAGTAAATATTCCAGATAGGATGCCATTGTCAAAGCTTTCCATGTCTCTGTCTTCTGCATGAAAGGTGATACGTGTAACACCTCGTCCATTATTCATTTTGAGGATATCAAGTTTGCATGGTATAAATGTTGCTGGTATTCATTGCACGAAATACTGAGGTATCGGGTGTTCCTTTTCTATATTTCTGAACTGTGTTCAGTAACGTCAAAAACAACTCGATGCGCATTTTTGTTATGAAGTTACAATCACCAATATTTCGCATAGCACGCAAAAACTGCTTGTAGTAATAGAAAGACAATTACAAAGTACGTCTTAACATACTTTTGTTATATTGAGACTTCAGTCCTTTTCTTCCAGGCTTTGTACATTACACGTTATAACAAAACAAACTACGGAAAATGCTTTAAGATAAAATAGTTAAAAAGATCATCGTAGGTACTGTAAAAAGCTCACACAAGTTAGAATAACGACTTCTTGGGCGTATCAAATAAGTATTTTCATATAACGGTAATAAATTTAGCATTGCTTCAGGGTGAAGACAGAAGAGCGAACGACTGCCATTTCTGAAACCTCAGTCACAAGTGCCTATTGATTTTCGGTAAATTTCTTCACCCTAATTGCCCTTTCTTTCATTAAATGAATGCAGGAGAAATCGAGCTCCTTGACTTTAAACAAGACTGACTGATTATGTCTAAAAAATCTGGGGTCTCAACATCTAGGTTGTTGACGCCGTAATAAATTTAAAAAGAACACTAAAAATAAATAAATAAGTTTAAAAAGAATTTCAAATAAAAATATCTAGATATATACATGTATATAATCCTATTGGTTCGAATCTACTATAAAAAAATTGATTATGTCTATTAAAACTGGCGTCATAACATCTAGGTTATTGACGATACTTAGCCTACTAAACAATAAATGTTTCATCACACACAAGTGGTTATTCATGCACTGAACCCTAAGGGTGGACTTCTTCGTCTTTTAGGCTTAGGTGGCCTTGTGCCAGCATGGCGGGCTCATGCTCTTGGACAGCGTGTAAAAAGAGGGTACACAGAGGAATCCAGGTAAAAAAAAAAGTCACGGGTAAAAAAAATCACAGAAATAAAACTCAGGAAAAAAAGTCACATAAAAAAGGTCATCATTTTGTGCTAGGAAAGAATGTTAGGTAAAAAAAATATTCAAGTCAGTCACAAGCGATTTAAGTACCAGAGCAAATAAAGTAATAAAATAGAATTTATTTTGAATCAGTTAACTGGCAATACATGACTTGTATATATTGACAACATTATTTATATATAATGGCATCATATGCATGTGAAAAAAATCACGTTTTGTTCAATACCTTAAGCACAGAAAGGTAATCAAACTAACCAAGTCGACCATTTATTGGCTGTACATGACATGTACAGATTGAAAAAGGCTTTCATAATATCTTGGCATTACATGTACTTTCAGTGTGTTTAATGCTGATGTATTGCCAGCTAATTACTGATTTGAAATGTTTTATGTTTTATTACTTTAATTGTTTATGGTACTTAAATAAACTGTGACTTTTTGCTGTGACTTATTTTTCTGTGACTTTATTACTGGCCACCATAAATTAATGTGGCTTTTTTACTCTACCTTTTTCTTAGCAACAATTGTGGTTTTTTTCTGTGAGTTTTTTTTTTTTTAGTTCCTTTATTACCGGCCACCACTCAGAGAGGCTTTGCTTGGTCTTGGTCTCAGATTGAGTGAACTGGGTCTCGGACTCACCCAAGGCCACCAAAGGTGTTAAGTTGACTACAGCACTGGCGTATATATATGTATGTACGTAAGTATGCATGTGTGTATGCATGTATATATACAGTATATATATATGTGTGTGTGTGTGTGTTTTATATACATACATGTATATACACACACACACACACACACACACACACACATATATATATATATATATATATATATATATATATATATATATATATATATATATATATATATATGATGATATATCATGAATATGTCACCTCTCCTTCTAAAAGTGCAATGATGCACCATGCTAACGCAGTTTGCTTATTCTATTAAAATAAAGGTAGGTGCATTAGCAACACCGCTGACTAACAGACAGGTTATGGGAAAACATTGCCCCTTCCTGGAAGAATCTCTCATTTCTCATCCCTTAAAGATAACCTCCTAATGCTCCTCCTTGACCTAGTGGCTGCTCGAGCCTCTCTTTGAGGTACCCCCTCCTGAGAAGCCAAACCCTGCCAAAGGCATAGACGAGCCAGCAAAGGGGATTAATTCCAAAGAAAAAGCGCCGGGCCTTAACAACAGAATCACCAAGTGGCCAGGGCATACCAAATGGCAAAAGCATGGAAAGCATAGAAAATGGACTGCGAGGCATGCAGGCACTGATACCATCTAGGAGGAGAAGAATCATAATCCGCCAGGGTTTTAAAGACAATGCCTAGGCGGAACTCGTCAGAAGCACCCGGCCCATTGTCTCATCCGCTCCATCAGAGCCCTGATTTTCCCATCTGCCTGCTTTGAGGTTGAGTCTTTCTTTGTGGTGAAAGCCCCTAATTCATGCCTTCCCTGCTGGCGCTGAAGACGAGGTCCTCTGCCTCCTATGGAAAGGTAATGTACCCAAAGCGAGGTTTTGAATCAGTCACGACCCTAATATTCTTCTACTGAATTTATTTGCCTTTATAAATTGCGATCTTTTCACGAGACCAGATTTGTTTAGTACAGTGAATAAATTATTCCAGTTCATGTTCATTCCAGTGCCTAGAATCGAGTTGCTTTGGCACCGTATGTGCAGCCCCCTTGATTCCATAATTCAGTACTTAAATCTGTGTAAGTAACCAATGTATTCTCATTTGCGGACGGAGTTCCTAGCTGTGGAATCATCTGTTCACCCCTGTGCTTGTGCCATGGTTACAACCACTGCCCCTCACCCAACAGTGTCCTACAAAGTGGATTTTCCCCGTTTCTGTTATTGTGTAAATGACTGTAATTTTAGTTACTCGACAGGAATCTGTTTTCCCCTGTCTGGTTTTGTGAATTCCCTATTCTTCTGATTTAGTTTTGTTTATATAAATATAAGTAATTTTAAGTGAACTCCAAGTGCTTATCTGAACTCTCCCCATTGAAGTAAAGCCTTCAGCTTAACTTTTTTCCTTATGTTGTTTACCTGAAGCTACACCTGTCGTCAGGATTGAACCCACATGGTAAGTTTCCTATTCTTCCCCGGTAAATCTTTAACAATATGTATATATACATATATATATATATATATATATATATATATATATATATATATATATATATATATATATATATATATATATATATATATATATATGAACAAAGTTACAGTCACGAAGGAGAGAGTGAAACAGTGAGATGCTAAGTACTTTCGTCTTATTACCAAGACATGGTCATAGTTGCTGTGACCATGTCTTGGTAATAAGACGAAAGTTCTTAGCATCTCATTGTTTCGCTCTTTCCGTCGTGGCTGTAACTTTGTTCGTATAATCATCACGTTTTTACCTTTTCGTGATTTAAAATCAAACACACACACAAACACACACACACACACACATATATATATAATATATATATATATATATATATATATATATATATATATATATATATATATATATATATATATATATCTGTATATATACATAATATGTGTGTGTATGTATCTTCAATGACATACACTGAATAATTAATTACCCAGCATCATCCAGCGAGACAAGAAATCGTTTTAGATTGTTGCAAAAGAATGGTGTCAAGATAATCGAATTTGGTGTTGTTATTAACTTTAGAAGATTGTACTGGAGTGCTCGCATTTATTGTCAACAAGCAGGTCACAGGAAACAAAACTTATTAAGATCTGATTGCTCAAAGATGATTCATAAGTATTTTTCTCTTTGCGGTTCACACATCATTTATTTTGAGATATTGGTTCGTACAAGTGAAAGAACCAGGTTCCACTCGTGACCTGTAGCCTGATTGCTCCTTTTAGTTTCCTGTAAAAGTAAACTATTGAGGTGGCTATTTGTCTGTCCGTCTGCACTTTTGCTGTCCTCTCTCAGATCTTAAAAACTAATGAGGCTAGAGGGCTGCAAATTGGTATGGTGATCATACACCCTCCAATCATCAAACATACAAAATTGCAGCCCTCTAGCCTCATTAGTTTTTATTTGATATAAGGTTAAAGTTAGCCATGATCGTGCGTCTGGCACAGCTTTTGGTGCCAACAACAGGCCACCGCCGGGCCGTGGCTGAAAGTTTCATGGGCCGCGGCTGATAATTTCATGGGCCGTGGCTGAGAGTTTCATCCAGCATTATACGCTGTACAGAAAACTCGATTGCGCCGAAGACACTTCGGCTCATATTTTACTTGTTTTGTTTTTCTGCCAGCGAAAGCTACTGCTGTTTAAGGAACTAGATGAGTTCATTATCATAGTAATTTCTTTTCTTGGGAGTCTGTTTTTCTACTCTGAAAGTTCTTGTTGGGTTATGAAACTGTATTTAAAAAAACCCCGACTTAATCGTTGATGTCGTTGAAATAATGTCAAAGTAGCTGTCCAGCATTCTATTCGTTTTCTCTTATTTTTTTTTTTATTTTTTTGCAGACCAAATCTTTATGCTAAAAGCTTTCTTTATTCGTTCAGAATGTAAACCGTTGATAACAACTGCATCAAAATTTGGTAAGGACGGTGTGTAAAACGCTTTGGATGTGCCAGTAACATAAAAAAAAACGACGATATTTTCACAGATCTTTGACGGGTATCACAAAATGATGTTCAGCATTTTAAAAAAACAAGGTTCTCCTTAATCGATATCTCCTTAATCAATATTACCCAGAGACCCTATTTGAAATTTTCGCTGATGTCATTATTATTATTATTATTATTATTATTATTATTATTATTATTATTATTATTATTATTATTATTATTATTATTCAAAAGATAAAACCCCTACTCACATGGAACAAACCTAAATGAGCCATTAACTTGAAATTTAAGCTTCCAAAGAATAAGGTTTTCATATGACAGAAGTTACAGAAGATAAAAGGGATCTTTCCTACAGTGACCCCCGGGTTTTAATCTGGTATGTATCCATACCTTTGAGGAGTGTTTAGTACAAGCCCGTTGGGAATTATCGTAAAAACATAAAAATGACTATAAATATCATAAAGATAATGACCCCCCAGGAAATATTAGTCCTAGGTAACGACCCCCGAAAACCCTTGTGGGTCACTATCTAAGAAAGATGCGATAAAAGGAAATAGAGAAAGAAGAGATCGTAGCCGCTAAGCAACGATAAAAAAGAAAAATAAATTGGCTGCCCACCGCAACAATTGCTAAGCGGTTTCTGAATACGCCATAAAATCACTGACTGGCTCAAAGTGCCTGGAATGTGGTCTTTATGTGAAAGTCCCTCTCGGAAGCTTTTTTATGCGTGGGTTGGAGTAGAAAAGAAACATTATATTACTAGAATTAACGTTATTAAGTTACCGGTTTGGAGAGAAGGGACTGGAAGATTAATATCGAGCAAATTCGGCTCATGTCAAGTAGTTTAGCGATATTTTGCTATCGGAGAATAATAAACAAAAAATTGTTTTCGTTCTCCCCAGCCTCTTTTCACCGCCGCCATTTCCGGATCATCGCCGTAAATAACCCCAAGACAAATACCGAGATAATGACTTTCTCGAAGTATATAATTGATGCCGGGACGAACACCCAGGCCTCGACTGCGCTTTCTGTAAACACCGGAGCCGCGAGGGAACTCATTTTGGAGTCATTACCTGATCGTTCACGGTTGAATGAAAGCCTCCTGACTTGACAAGTGACAGAGAAACGGCCGAAAATTTTACCTTTTGAATATAAGTAACCCACAAGGCGTCAAAAAATAAACCTGTAAAGTAATGAAAGAGAGAGAGAGAGAGAGAGAGAGAGAGAGAGAGAGAGAGAGAGAGAGAGAGAGAGTTATACCCCACGTATAGGAAGAAAATGTGGGCTTGAACTTAATTAGAAAACAAACTTTGAAAGCCGTGAAAAGCTTAATGAGCTGTGGGTGTTAACGCTATGGCGCCCATAGTCGTAAAAGCGACGCGAAACTGAAAGAAAATGAGGTTTATGGATGAGCGATCTTTTACCTCAGCACATGACCCCTCATTTCATGCCTTTTAGGCTAAGTGGGAATTAACTTGGTATCTCTTAATTGGTTGGTCACGAAGTGCCTATCGCACCTAACACCTTGTTTTTGCTCGGGTGATGGAGCCGTTTCAAAGGCAAATCCCGACTACTACTACTAATACTACTGAGTTTTATGACTGTATTGCATATCCCGTGCTTTTAGTCTGCTTGACTTTCCCCTTTTATGCTGCATTTTCATTCATGAACGTTCACTTTACGTTTTAACAACTGGGAGTGAAGTCATTCCCCAGAACGGTCAACCTTACTTGCACACACATTTTGTATATACATACATACATACATTTATATATATATATATATATATATATATATATATATATATATATATATATATATATATATATATATATATATATGTATATGTAGAATCTACTGGTCACTTTTACCAGACACATATGTAATTCTAATAGCCACAATGCCCTCTTAACTTCTCGAATTCTTCGCTTTTTGGATATGCTTGTAACTGAAGCCGTGACATCCAAACACAAGAAACTGAAGAGACTTGTGATTTGCCGGTCGCGGGCAAATCACAAGTCTCTTCAATTTCTTGTGTTTGGATGTCACGGCTTCGTAGTTACAAGCATATCCAAAAAAGCGCGAAGAATTCGAGAAGTTAAGAGGGCATTGTGGCTATTAGAATTACATACATATATATATATATATATATATATATATATATATATATATATATATATATATATATATATATACATATACATACATACATATATGTATCTATATATACATACAGTATATATATACATATATATATATATATATATATATATATATATATATATATATATGCCTGTTGCTCATTTAAGGATTTATTTAATCTTTTTTTACCGATAGCAATTTTCAGAAATCCATTTATTTTAGTAGTTTTTATTATCATTTTTATCAGTCTATGTCCTTATTTTTACTGCGCATGGACATTTTAAAATGCAATGAAAACAGAAGCATTACGTGAATAACACAAACTGTAAATTAACATGTAACGCTCTCCATAACATAATTGGTTAATTCATTTAGGCTATTCTCTAGTCATCCATTTAAACTAGTACCAGTTGCCACTCTGAGTCGTGGTAACCGATGGAGTGAACGGGTAATTTTAACAGTTTTGATATGATTCATATCCCACTTTTTTTTATTCTTTCCTTTTTTTACACACACATAGATGCATATTATTTTGTGAAAACCAGGACGGTTGATTAATACTTTGAGCTTTTTTTCGTAAAAAAGAATCTTACATTTTTTATGGGCGAGATTATAATGAATAATCTGCTGTAACTATTATTCTCTAGCGATTACCTTCCCATTAAGAAATTTTTGTTTGTTTGTTTGTTTTTTTTTGCAGTATCTGTTATTTTAATTTTCTCCAATTCTTGAACAAGACGGCTCTCCCTTCCTGTATCCCACTCCATCTCTCGTAGCGAGGTATCAATAAACAAGTCGACCATTTCCTTTCCTCGTGGAATATATATTCATATTTAGGCATCCTCTTTCTCCACTGCATTCACACAATCTCCGTTCTTCCCACATTTCTTCTCCTCGCCCCCTTCCCATCACTCTCTCTCTCTCTCTCTCTTCCCAATCTCTCTCTCTCTCTCTTCCCAATCTATCCCCCTCTCTCTCTCTCTTCCCAATCTCTCTCTCTCTCTCTCTCCCTCATTCTTCCCGATCTCTCTCTCTCTCTCTCTCTCTCTCTCTCTCTCTCTCTCTCTCTCTCTCTCTCTCCACGGCCCCCGAGGCCCTTGTGTGCTTTCATTCGGTGGAAACTCTTGCTTGATCCATCACGCAAATTCGTGCCTAAACACTTCTCCATTTAGCCGAATAAATGTTGAACTTCAAAAGGATGGTTCCCTGCATATCAGGAAACATAAATTACAGATGTTGGTAATCTGATCTAAAAACAAGCTAATATTAACATTACGTATTAGACTCAGACATTTACTGAAGCAGAGAAATGCTCTAAAATCGAGCTAAACAGGTTATTAAAATTAAGCCCTGGGAATCACATTATCGAAGTGAGCCCACTGTTTATAGGAAGGTCCTTTTAATCTTCATGTAATAAAACATCCATCACTGGGAACAGATCTTTTCTCGTTTCCGCTTCAGAAAATTCGTTTCTAGTTGAGGTCCAAGATTAATCATAGAATTCCCTGAATACTGAAACGAACCTTCACTAATAATAGCCCGGATGTCCTTTGAGTGCGTAGGGAAAATGTATTTCAGGAAGCTTGGCTTTACCAAGAATTTCATTTATGTGGATTCAGGTGTCGACGCTGGCTTTCTCTCGGTCGGAGTCTGACTCATTTAAATTAAATTTTCTTGGGAAAGTAAAATGCAGCTAAGGACTCTTTCTGTCAAGCTACTTCTTTTATTATTAAAATGTACGCCCATCTAAGTAATAAGTAATTATGAGCAAACTTATTTGCACAAACGCATAAAGTTACACACACGCGCGCGCATTTATATGTACACACATACACAAACGCACACACACATACACACACACACACACACACACACACATATATATATATATATATATATATATATATATATATATATATATATATATATATATATATATATATATATATATATATATATATATACATATACAGGGTGTTTTGAAAACTGATATGGACAAAAACAAAAGTAATTCAGAACAGGTTTTTATTTAAGTTTCTCTCTGACTATTTAATATTTTGTGTGGCCTCCATCTGCCTGTACCACAGCCTGCATTCTTGAGGGCATGATTTCAGCAAATTGCAAAAAGCTGAGACTCAAACTCCATTTCCCTGAGCACTTCAGTCACCTCTTTTCGCAGGTTGTTGAGGCTTGGTATATCATCATAGTTCACTGAGCGCGTTTCCTTTAAGATACTACTAATGTTTTCACACGCATTAAGGTCAGGGGAGCTACCTGGAAATTCACTTGACGAGAAGAAATCGATACCACTGTTTCGAAGCAGCTCCTGTGTCTGAAGAGCCTTGAAACATGGTGTCTTATCATGCAAAAAATGTGACTTCTTCAACAGATAACACATTTTCAGGATCTTTGAGGAAAGGGAATACTCCACCAGTAAGCACAGTTTCTCTGAAGTATTCGCCATTCCATGGCTGTTCTTTTTCTTTGATGATCCACATTAACCATTTGGCTGTGAAACAGAGAAAAATTCCCAAACATTCAGGAAATTTTACAACTTGGCGATAGCGCACGTCATCGCTGATATCATCCAACTTTGCAGCCCAAATGATATCATTTTAATGATTTGGCTTCCTGACTGTAAATGAAGAATTCATCTGATGCAGCAACATGGAGAAAGTCAGCTCATCCCAATCTTTAAGAAATGAACCACAAAACCATGCACGGTCTTCTCTCTGTTGCTGAGTGATGTTGGACTTGCTGATAACATGGAATGGCTGGATACCAGATTTTTTCAACTCACAATATACAGCACTATAAATTCTATTCTTTCCCCTTTTTGTTTCTAGTTCAAGCACCAATTTACGTAAAGACTTTCTTGGTCTACCCACTGCCTCAGCTATGATGTCTTTTGACTCCTGAGAAAGGACTTCAGGCCTTCCAAGGTTCTCAATCTTTTTGCGATGACAATCATATGGATTTTTGTTCCAGTTTCTTTCAGCAAAGGATTCATCTCTTTTAATGTATTTAGCTATCCAGGAATGTGAAATGAAGTATGTGCCAGCACCCTTGGCCTCTCTGAAGGTTATAGCCCGGATTCGGTCAATCCATCTGATTTCCTCCAAGTCGTTAGCCATGGCTGTATTTAACTCCGTCACTCAGTCTGAAAATACAAGAAATGTAAAATGAAAAATAGCTTAATAGAAACTTAAAATAATGTACTTGGAGATAGGCTATAGCAGAAAACTTCATAACTTTCCATTTGTTCTGTGGAGGTGGGGGCTCTAATTTCAAAACACCCAGTATGTATATGTATATATATATATATATATATATATATATATATATATATATATATATATATATATATATATATATATATATATATATATATATATATATATATATATATATATACGATTTAACCTGGGGAAATGCTTACCATGAGCCAGTTATAGACTAAATGAATGATTTCGTTACTTACCCCTATTTTTGTATAACATCTGACTACTGTGGGTTCAGGAAATCGTAAAAAACAAGGAAAAATGGGGGATTTTACCTGAGCTGAGGGCTCTACTCAAAAGTTATTTATAAGTAAACACGTTAGGGTAAGTTTAAAATTACGTGTATTTACATAGAATGAAATATCAGAAGATGGTTTGGACTAATCAGGAATGCAAGGTCTGAGAGGTTATTTATAACTGGGAAAACTTAAAAGTATATCCGTCGGTGTGACGATGCTGACACAAGGCACAGTCAAGAGAGATTTCCACGGCTAACAGACCCTCTGTAAAAGCCAGTAAGGACGCAATAAAATATACAAAGGACAAGGCGAGCCCAGAGGGTGCCAAGACGCCTTGAACACACGATTTTATGTAATTATTTAAACACAGGCATTTACGTAACACTGACCTTACAAGGCAAGGTCAGTATGGGAATACTGGCACTTAGAAACGGAAACAGGAATTTCGCGAATTAGAACAGTGTGACTGACATGGGAAGAACTTTTGCAACAGATCACTTTACCTTGTAGAAGAGGTGGCTTCAGCGAGAAATGGCGGTGGATGAAGGGCTGGTTTCACTGGTAAAATACTGAGGGCCCTTACAAGATAAGGACCACGTGGTAGGGCATGTTCTCTGAAGGAGATGCATCCAGCGATATTTCTCTTCCTCGATTCCTACAGTGTGTCTCTCTGTTGGTTCCTCGGTCAGTCCCTTATATAACATTGGTCAAGGGGCAGGAGGATACCTACAGGAAGATGGGGGTTGGTTCATCTGTGACTAAGTCCCAGGTGCAGGCAGTGCAGGCCAGCTGTCCTTTTCTCTTAATCTCCCTTCTTGGCTCTTTCGTGTCTCTGTAAACAAAAGTCTCCCGCAGTCATATGTTCCAAAAGAGAAAGTTGAAAGACGATTAAAAGCTTAAGGGGTGGGGGCTATATTCCTTTCGCCCTTCCTTGTCAGGCAGTGACCAAAATGCACTGCTATATTTTCCAACTTTAAATAAAGCAGTAGGCTGGGATTTTGG
>NC_089744.1:13927500-13942500 GCF_040412425.1 Macrobrachium rosenbergii
GCTTGAGAGACCCAGACAAAATTTGGCACGTGGCCCCTATGTGACCCCAGAAAGCTTAAACTCAAATCAAACCCCTACCCCGTGACAGACATCAAATACAGACAAACTGAATGTAATTTTCGTTTTTACCAATTCTGTCGGGTTTTTCCTTCAGGTGCTTTATGGGTTACTGGTCATTTTTCGCCTGAGTGCTCCAGGTTTTCTTTCAGACGTTATCAGGCGTATGATTAACCTGCAACAATAAATCCCCTACAACATCAATTTTTGATCAGAATTTTCGAGAATTTATTAAAATTATTAATATAATTGTTAATTGCCTCAATAAATCAACATTGAAAACCTATATCGATAATTTCTACAAGTAGAGATCCGTTTTCTGTAGCAACTGGATCCAAGACGGAAGCAAAGCCTTCCCCATCCACTCATGCATAGTATCTACTGACTAAACCCAATGTGCAAGGTGTATGGCATTTCCTTTTTTTTTTTATTCGTTCAAGTGCAAGTTTCCTCATTAATTCGTTCGTTCCTTTTTCGTTTTTACCTTCTGAATTTGTTATAACGACTCCTTAGTTTAAATGAGGTTTGGAATTAAATATCAGGCAGTTTGGCAACAACACTACAATACATACTTGGTATTCACGATCGCCTTTGGTGGGGATGCTGTAGGGGGAGACCTCTGTCATAAGGTTGGTTATCCGAGGAAGAAGGAAATAATAATAATAATAATAATAATAATAATAATAATAATAATAATAATAATAATAATAATAATAATATCATCAGTAATTTCAACCGAATACAGTTATTAGAAAGCTGTACAGTTGCTTGCATGACATGACTAATAATAATAATAATAATAATAATAATAATAATAATAATAATAATAATAATAATAATAAATGGTAATAAAATAATAGTGATACATCTGTTTTTACAGAAAGTCATAAAGTGAAGAACTGGAGTGCTGATGATGGAGTCCATGAAAAGGAAAGTTACTGAAGTTCTGATTCCTTCAAAGTTTTCTCGGGCAACGCCAGGTGGTTCAGCTAGCATATATACACACACACACATATGTATATATGTATGTGTGTGTACATATATACGTATATTTATACATGTACAATCTATTGGTCACTTTTTACGAAATGCATATGTAATTATAATAGCCATAATGCCCTCTTAACTTCTCGAATTCTTCTCGCTTTTTGGATACTCTTGTCACTACAAAGCCTTAAGATCCAAGAGCAAGAAATATGAAGATATTATGATGTCTGGTAGCGGGAAACAAACCCGGGTCCCATAATCACAACGGCCTTACGTTGCCGACTTGACCATATAGACATATATAAACATACATATAAACTGTATATGTATGCATATATATATTTATTTATGTATAACTGTATAATATGTATATATATATATATATATAATTTATTTATTTATACTATATATATAATATCTATATATATTTATATATATATATATATATATATATATATATATATATATATATATATATATACATTTATTATATATATATATATATATATGACATCATACATATACCAATATATGTATATATATGCATATATTTACTATATATCTGAACGTATGCATTTATGTATACATTTATACATACATATATTGAAACAGTATATAAATATATATATATATAATACGGATTTAACTTTATATACACACATATATATATATATATATATATATATACATATATGTGTTTATATATGTATATATATATATATGTTTGTGTGTGTATGTATAAAGTTAAATCCGTCGTTTAGACAGAGTTAACAAGCAGTATAAAACCAGGAAGCCGTGCGTTTGCAGGATTTTATAATTACCCCAGTCAATAATGGACAGTAGTTATGGAAAGCGCTGAATAAATATACAGGGAATACTGAGAAATAAAGTAAACTTTGAGGCAATCCTGCTGTAGACTACCTGAAACGAGTTTTTCCCAGTAAAATATTATTTGAGAGTCAACTTACTCTCAACAGAGAGATCACTATATATATATATATATATATATATATATATATATATATATATATATATATATATATATATATATATATATATATATATATATATATATATATATATATATATATATATATATATATATATATATATATATATATATATATATATATATATATAGATATATATATATATATATATATATATATATATATATATATATATATATATATATATATATATATATATATATATATATATATATATATATATATAGATATATATATATAGATAGATATATATATATATATATATATATATATATATATATATATATATATATATATATATATATATATATATATATATATATATATATATATATATATATATATATATATATATTATATATATATATTATATATATATAGATATATATATATATATATATTTATATATATATATATATATATATATATATATATATATATATATATATATATATATATATATATATGATTGGGAAAGCGTTGAAGTCGGATACGTATAACAGACAGGAGGACGAAAAGGAGGTGATGCATATTCAGCTTTATTTCCAGCCAACTTTCCAAAGCATGGCTTCATCATCAGGGCTAAAATACAAAAATAACAAAAATTAAAATCAATACATAGGACTCAGCAAAATTAATAATGTTAAAATATAGATATTAAAACCGAAACATAAAAGCTAAAACCAACCTAACGCCTCAAGAAAAGAAAACTTAGTGACCAAGAAGGTCACCAAAACGACGAAGAAACAATCTATAAACAAGGGCAGAAGGAGACTGACTATTTAAAGATGGAACCAGTTGCTTGACGGTTAACGACCCGAGGAAATGGAGACAGGTTTCATCAGCAGCTTGTTCTAAGATTTCAAAATCGTCATAGGAAATAAAACATTTACATTGTTTACAATGTTTTACAGTGTTTTATGCTAGTTACTAACTTTCAGCATTCTTTGGTGGATCCGACGTCAAGTCCCGAGATTACAGCTCGGGCAAGTATACTCATAGACCATCAAAGAACGCATAAGGTTGGGAACAGTGTCTTTAAATCTAAAAAGCGATCCAGTTGTTCTTGGATCCCTGAGAACGAGCTTGGGATTGAGACAGTAAAAGTGTTCCTTTAAAATCTACGTAGTCAAAAATTTCTCATCATTCGTAAAAGGCAAAGAAACATAAAAATCAAGTTTAGGTACTGTAGGTGCAAGAATTTGTGGCTGGAATTTATTATCCAAGAATTTTATTGAGATATTTCTCAAACAAAAGCTTGGGGTAGCAGTTTTTCTGAAAATATTTTCTAAGGAACTCAACCTCATTATTAAAAGAGAGCCAGTCTGAAGAGAGAGAAAAGGCTCTGTGCAATAACGTAACAATACTCTTCAGCTTAAAATGGTAAAATCATGAACTACTGTCTCAATCCCAAGTTCGTTCTCAGGAATCCAAGAACAGTTGGATCTCATTTTAGATTTAAAGACACTGTTCCAAACCTTACGCGTTCTTTGGTGGTCTATAAGTATACTTGCCAGAGCTGTAATCTCGGGACTTACGTCGGATCCAACAAAAGAATGCTGAAAGTACGAGTTTACACTCATCTTGGCATTAGCCATAGAAGAGGGTGTACTTTGAGTAAGAAGTTTTCTAGCATAAGGGAACATTCTGAACAATGTAAATGTTTTATTTCCTACGACGATTTTGAAATCTCAGAGCAAGCTGCTCGAGTCGTTAACCATCAAACAACTGGTTCCATGATTCACATTTGAATAGCCAGTCTTCCTCTGCCCCTCTGTTTATAGCTGAAGATGTTTCTTCGTCCTTTTGGTGCACTTCTCGGTCACTCAGTTTTCTTTTCTTGAGGCGTTAGGTTGGTTTTAACTTTTATGTTTCGGTTTCAATATCAATATTTTAACATGAATGATTTTACCGAGTCCTATGTATTGATTTTAATTTTTGTTATTTTTGTATTTTATGATGATGAAGCCATGCTTTGAAACGTTGGCTGGAAACAAAACTGAATATGCATCCACTTCTTTTCGTCCTCCTGCTTGTTCTATATATATATATATATATATATATATATATATATATATATATATATATATATATATATATATATATATATATATATATATGAAGTTCAGCTGTAACGTTCGACGCGTGCAAAAATATCCTTCTGTAACTACATTAAAGTTAACTATATGAAGCCACATTCTAAAAAACTACTTAATAAAAATAAATTCAGGTTTGGCTGAAGAGGACCGTCGTGCAAACGGTCGAAAGCTCTCATTTTTAATCATTTTAGTATTAGGAAAAAGCAGCTTTGTCGTATTCGTAACTCGGGATTTTTACTTATTATTTCCGGTCACGGTATAGTGATGCATCATAGATATACAGCTTATAATACCTTTAACTTGACAATATTTTATGTAACGATCTAAGAAGGGTCAAACACAGACGCGTGGCAAAAAAAAACAAGTCATTGAAACAATAAAAAATTAAAAACCAGCGATATTTAAAAATTATGCAGAAACCCCGCACACCAACATGCTAAAGTAAAACCATTCTCTCTTTCTTATCCAACAGCAAAATCAGATCTGATATCACTGCTTTCAACAACCAATACAGATAACGGCCGAATCCACGCAGGAGAGGAACTTGACAGGATAATCCCTGGTTCCCAGAGGGGAGGAATCATTCTCCAAGCAATCTCTCTCTCTCTCTCTCTCTCTCTCTCTCTCTCTCTCTCTCTCTCTCTCTCTCTCTCTCTCCTGGCCAGGTGTGGTACAATAATTCCACAGCTGTTTTAAATGCATTTTATCTGTCTGTATATTTTAGTTCCCTTCACCTTTCTGTATCCTTATAGGATTTATTTCGAGTTGATAAGATCATTTAGCCGTTCTCTTTTACTTTTTGGCAATCATCAATTTGTGACAAAGCTCACATAAAAGAAAGGTTTCATTTCTCAAGCTTTTTGGAAAGTATTTGAAATTCACGTAGAATAAGAGGATTAGAAATTCACGTAGAATAAGAGGATTTCAGAAACCCAAGATGTCTCTGATGCCTAGGCTATACTTCAGTGTATTATGTAAGCTAAAGACTGAAAAAATAGGCATAAATATATGTTTAATGAAAATCAAATGAATCACATAATAATCCCGAAAACACTGTCTCAAATTCGACCTATTTGTAACGATCGCATATAAACTGAGGTAATGAACATCAAGCAGTCTAAGTTCACGACAGACAGTATGTGTTGACATTTTAAAATTTTTGACAAAACTCACTTGCCTTGAGTTTCATTGAATGAATACAAGTCCAGAAAAAGCAAATGGCAATAAGCAGTGCGGCTACATAACTCCAGGAAAATTTTATTAGAATGTGAGAATCCATTACCATTTTTATTAAAAACTCGTAACAATCTTTTCAAACTCTACTTATGAGTTTGAATGGCTTTCGCAGTTATTCATCTTATGCGTCTATTATCTGGTTCATCTTTTCTTTTAATCTGCTCTTTTCCTTATCACACGAAGTTGAGTTAAAATACCTTTTAAAATATTGAGTTATTCAGGTTCTTTACTGGATTTAATCAAATTCTTTGCCTAGTAATTGAGTTTTTCCAGTCTGAAATGTGTTTCACATAATGGAGAGTCATTTTTCTCCAAAGTAAAATAATGTAATGGCAATCCCAGGAAAAACCAAACCGACATGTTAAATTTTAACTGAAGTTAATTTCCTCTCCGTCCTGGGACACCGACCAAGTAATGAGACTAACAGAGCCATCTAGTGACACTCAAATAAAACAGCGCTGCTTTGTGATCACGCATACCTTAATCATGAATGAGACTGATCGTCTAGAGTGAGAAGTTACCGCGTGTTTTTCCAGGTTGAGGAGAATGAGAGTTATTGGGTAAAGCCGGGGCCCCTCGGGAGTTTCTACACAGCACCAGCCAGCTCACTGCTGAGAGCGAAGGACGTCCAGAAAGTTACAAGGTTAAGAAGTTGTTGCGTTCCTTTCTTGCTTTACGTGTGATTTTTTTTTTTTTTTTGACAGCATTGTGCTATATAATTTTGCTTTGTTGTTTTTGTTATTTACTTTGTAGCGATTGTGATTAAAATTGTGTATCTTCGTGGTAACTTCACAAGATCTGTTGATTTTGTCCCCATATAGCCTATATATATTATATATATATATATATATATATATATATATATATATATATATATATATATATATATATATATATATATATATATATATATATATATATATATTGTTAGGAACAATCGCTTGCCGATTGTTCCCTTTGGTGGATTGTTGCCTTTGTTTTCTTTTATTTTTCTTGCTGGCGAGTTGACGTCTGATGGATGGCGTCAGACTTCGTCAGTCAGGTTCGTAGCAACAACAAGTCAGGTTCGTAGCAGCAACGAGCCAGGTTCTGGAGGGCAGAACGACCGATGGTCCAGGGCAGCTGGAGTAGCAGCAGTAGGTATCCGTACCTGAGAGTCAGGTCCTGGCAGCAGAGCAGCGGAGAGTTTCTTGAGGACGAGATGGTTGCCGTGTCGGCTCTGTCTTGGTCGTAATTGAAGGAGGACGTCCGTACGTTTATTGAGGACGAGATGGTTGCCGTGTCGGCTCTGTTTTTGGTCGTCGGTACTGGAGGAGGACGTCAGCACTGTGCTTGAGGACGAGATGGTTGCCGTATCGGCTCTGTCTTTGTTGTCCTGCAGTGTTCCTGTCAAGCAGCTTGGGGCTGCTTCGACGGCTCTATTGAGCTTCGTCTTTGGATGTTTACGTAACTCTGGCTGTAATGATACTTAACGTATTATTTATTATGCTGCTTGTAATATTTGTTTCATTATTATTACGCTGCCTGTGTATTTATTATGCTGCTCGTGTATTTGTTTCATTATTATTATGCTGCCTGTGTATTTATGGTGCTTGTGTATTGTTTCATTATTTTTTTTGCTGCCTCTGTATTTGTCATGCTGTCTGTTCATGTTATGTTTATGCTGCCTGGTTATTGCCCAAGTGTTGTTTATTAATTTATTTTCAGTTTGTTTACTGGGCTTTTATATCACTGAATCATTTATTTGTGCTGTTTAGTTTCTGAACCTGATTCAATTGTACATTATGTATATAATTTGTAAATAAATTAATTTAAAGGTAATTTCTTTGTATTTGTTCTGCTCCTCTCTCCTTTGTTTGTCACCTCTCGTCAGTCATTTCAGCCCAACTGCTTGTTCCAGTAAAGAACCTGTCGATCTCGAGAGGCGAGATCGTAATATATATATATATATATATATATATATATATATATATATATATATATATATATATATATATATATATATACATGTATAACATGATGTTGTTAGGTACGAATTCAGCTAAAAAATGTGTTCTTAATTTTATTCTCGTACCACACTGACTATACCCCAGCCCTAGGAGAGTTGTTAATCAGCTCAGTGGTCTGGTAAAACTAAGGTATACTTAACTTTAACTCACTGCTGTATTCCAGACCACTGTCAAAGCCAGCAGGAACTTCCTCCCATGCTTAGGGCGATGAAATAATAACTGCAACGAAACTTGTATTATCTACACATAATGACCACGTTAAAGGCAACACCCACTCCACTAGTAAATGGAGAAACAACTACGAGTTACCAAGGTCCTGACCACTGCCCTGCGGAACACCGGACACGATAGACCGAAGACAACTAAAGCACCATCAATGATCAACAACAGCTATCTGCTTCTTTTTATTTGGAAAAAGAAAACTGTTTTTGCTGAAAAGATATATGAATGGCTTTAGGCTGTGAAGAAGCAAAGTCCACAAAATATCAACAAATGCATTTATCAATACACGCACTTTGTACATATACGTGAATGAGGACTGCAATAACGAAGTGTCAGTCTCCATCACCGAGCTCCCTCTAAGGATTAGAGCCCTCGAAGAGTTTAGAGTAGCGTTTGGAATACTTCGTCGTGAATTCCATTTCCGATTTCTTTACCTGGATTCGGAGGCAGTAAACCAGGTCTTCACCGGGCTCTCCGTTAAAGCAAAAAGGAAACAAAACCATACATTCTACTAGCAAGGAGAAATTTAAAAAAACTGCTATAAAGTATTTATGAAACATGCAACGAAGATTTTAGGTGAATGTCATCCTCAGTTTTCCACAAGCTCCAAGAATATCGAAGGATTTATTTCATTAATTTGATGAAATACGAGAGGAAACAATATGTTGCTTAAATTCACAGAATTTATAGCTTCTGTGTAGAGAAATTTATGTAAAGTTACAAAATAACTGACACCAAATGGGTATAGCGTACAGAAATTTACACAAACGCTCACATATATGAAGACGTCAGGCGAACGGTATGATAGGAATAGCCAATAACAGGCAATTGGATTAATTGGATCTCTTCCATCCCGTAACATCAACAAAGGAAGGAGACTCGTAGAGCCATCTAGTGACGCTTTAACGAGATAGTGATGCGTCGATATCACAGGCCCAGTTTTTATTTAAAAAATTATCGTATTCACATCAGAATGATTATGGAGAAGGTAAGGACAGGGTATAAAAATAAAAAATAAAAAAAAAAATTGATGGCATGAGATAATACCAAACTAACATTTTTACGTCACTCTTTTAAACATTCATCCTAATGTAGAAGATGGGTGATAAGCTTGGATTTTTTGGCAATTCGATTAATTTTATTGTTGTTCTGACTTTGTGCAATTGTTATGCTTTGCATCTCCTAATAAAAAAAATCAATAACTATACTTTGTACCATTCATCAAAGTAATTTAAAATTTACATATATAAAGCATAAATATGTAAATATGAAATTACATAGTCACATAATATGAAATTACCTTGATAAGCGTTATATCTAAGATAGTATTAACGATTGCGCGCATTAGAGATTAGAGCCCACTCACCGCGTTTGTACCCAACAATAAATGAATTAGGCATGCCGTTCTATTTATTTCGTAAAACGGAAAATGATTTTACCTCTGCATTAGACATTCGTGAATTCTGTTCCCAAATCCAAAATTAAACGACAAAGGATTTTCGAAAAACGTTGCAAAAGCTTCATGCCTGTGTCTTTCGTCAAGGCTATTTACAGCTTTCCGGATTAGCGAAGGTTTCGTAACTGTTTCCTGTTGCAACTTCAGTTGCATTGCTTCATATCCAGGAATTACTTTTTTCCGCGTGGAGAGTTTAGTCATTACTCAATCGCAGAGCGTCATGCAAATTAATCTGACGATTTATATATATATATATATATATATATATATATATATATATATATATATATATATATATATATATATATATATATATTTAATATATATCTGTATAAATATATGTATATATATGTATATATATATATATATACTATATAAATATATATATATATATATATATATATATATATATATATATATATATATATATATATATATATATTTGTGTATGTATGTATGTATTTGTTTGTTCGTGTTCACGCAGATTGTTCTTTACTTATTTCTGTAAACACAAACAAATAAATTTATTTACCTGATAAAGATCAAGACTTCATTGTAACTCAGAACTAGCCGGACTATGAGATAATAAAAAAAAGAAAAATTCGAGTCAAAGTGTTTCAATACTTCTTTGCTTATTAAGCCCATGAGGTTATCGTGTGTTTTAAATAATTTGCGTGTGAATATACGTGTAAGACTTCCTGTAAGCATGACCAAAGAGGGTACGGTATTACGAGTGTTGGAAATCCAATCTTTCTTTTATAAAAACGAACTTTTCGTAAAAACATTTAGAAAAAAACATGGAATTTGCAAGAGTAGTGATCCTGATACTTCAACATCCAACTGGTGTTAAATGTACAAATGTTTACGCATGTATATTAACCTACATTCATTTATGTTTGTTTGACATCCAGAATAAAACACATGAAAGCTATGCTGCCTATCTAAATAAATATGTCGTATTTTTATATTTAAAAGGTACATTAAACTAACTTTTCGCCTCACAAAAATTCTGTATCAGATGGATTAATGTATCAAAGCACAACTTCGGCTCATCTAACCCACTTGAACAATCTGGCATTGCCTCACGGTATCATGTCAACATATAATCGGCTGCGCCACGCACAATAAACTAAACTCGCTCCCAACTGGCTGTGCAATCAGTGGTGACAATCAACATCCTTTGTTATACAGTAACATTGGTTCTATCACCGTCTTCAGCTCAAGACCTCCGTTGCCTTGTCGATGCTTGCCGCAGATGCCTATTTATAGAGGCTCAAGTGGAAAGGATTTTTTTAAGTGAATCACTAAACAGGATACGATAAAAAAAATATCAGAAGTGAAAGAATACACATCAACAGGGCATCAGGGGCATCACCATGGCTGATATAAGAATGGACCTTTTGGGCAACACTGAGGAAATTTGAGAACCCGATCCTTGCCAGTCCGTAATAATGATAAATAAAACTCAATGGATGCCAGCGCTCCCTTGATAGCTTAGACACTTTGAAGACTGACTAGTATTCTTTTTGGAATTATCATTTGGAATTTGACCTTGAATATCGCATCTGGGGCATATTCACACGAAGGATCTTGGCGATACAGCTGCAAGCACAAAGAGGTGAAGCAAGCTTTCTGCGATCGTCATTCTGTCTGCAGTGAGGTTAGGCTCTGTCACCACGAAACCTCACTTCTTTGTTTACTCGTATTGCAATAACATTAATGGCTGCCATGTATGGATCAGCTTTACAAGAGAGACCATGGTACCTATTACCTCGGATGACAAAATTAATATACATTGTTAACAATAAACTCCAAGGATGTTCATAGAAAAATTTTAAAAAATTTAATCAACAAGAGAACTACATGATAGCTATGTCCACCATGATAGCAACAACATGTTACAGCAATGCTATTCTAGGCAAATGCTTAACGGTTTAATTATATTTTCTATATGCTATTAGCAACATGTTTTATTTTTATTATGGCCTTTCTTATTTATGTCCCATTAAAAACACTTCTGTCATAAATACCATGTCCTTTTGATAGCCCGTCGTTCATTTAAATTTATTCTCCCGTTATGTATATTTAGCATTATTTTTTTACTGTTTATTCTTTTCTTTCTTGGAAAATGATGAGGGCATACTTCTTCCTGTGTTTGTATCGACCGTTGAGGTTACTGTTAACATCATCGCTAATGTAGCATTATCCTCACCATTATCGCAATTAGAGCAGTAGCAGCAGCTGCTGTCGTTATTGTTTAAAAGTTAACAGTATCTGTGACTAGTTTCTTCATTTCTTTGATGATTGCCGCTGAATTTTGTGCTTATATATGACCCTGATTTGAAATAAAATGCATTATTAGTGATACTGTTATCATCATTACTATTATACTGAGAGAGAGAGAGAGAGAGAGAGAGAGAGAGAGAGAGAGAGAGAGAGAGAGAGAGAGAGGTCTGTCATTTCTATTATACTAGAGAGAGAGAGAGAGAGAGAGAGAGAGAGAGAGAGAGAGAGAGAGAGAGAAGAAGTCTGTCATTACTGTTATACTAAGAGAGAGAGAGAGAGAGAGAGAGAGAGAGAGAGAGAGAGAGAGATGGACATGCAGAGTAAGAGAGGAGAGACTGTTTGTGTGTACAGGTAGTAATCTGCTTAGCACGGACAAAGGAATTCTTCGCTGACGGTAAATAACATCTTGTGACCCACGGCTACCTGGAAGGGGTCAACAGGGTTTAACCTTCCGAGTTCTTTGGGGTTAACCCGACTAGATCGAATCAGGCCTTAATGCCGCAATCTGTTTCTCTCCCTCGGCGTTAATCACTCCCACGTACGCACAGACACGCTTGGCTTAGAGACAAGTGTGATGCAGGTTTGTAATTTAGAAAATAAAGGGTATAAGGAGACATGATAAGACAAATAGAGAGTAATGGCATTCTATTTTAGGAAGACCAGTAGAATGAGATTTCTAATGCCACTGTTTAAACGAAGCTTGAAGAAAAAGATGTGAACACGAAGTGTTACAGAGAAACGTAGCTGCTTCTCTGAAAAATAAGTAGACGGACCCTTAAAAGACCAAGTGTTACCTGAATATATTAAGAAGAGTAGACGAACTATTTAGAACACCCAACGTTATCTGAATATATTAAGACGCGAAGCCACTGCTTCCTGTTTAATCGAGAGAGCCAAACGCATGAAGAGCAGGAACATTCGAAAACAGTAAAAGACAATATAAAATGATCACAATTTCTGCGAGGACGAAAATTAAATGGGGATTGTAAGAATATATATAGTGCTTATATGCAGATTCTGATCACATATTTCCTCGCTAATAAGGAAACTGAATATCGTTTACATATAAAAGAAGGGTGGGGACTCAATATATGCAAGTTTATACCTTAGCTTTTATGTTTTCCAAGGCGTTTTATTGCTTCTTACTTTTCACCTTTCACTTATCTGGATATTTGGTATAGGTCTTTATCTTGATTAATTCATACACACATACACACACACACACACACATATATATATATATATATGTGTGTGTGTGTGTGTACACATATACACTTATATATATATATATATATATATATATATATATATATATATATATATATATATATATATATATATATATATATGTATGTATGTATGCATGGATGGCTCATGAATAACAAAAGTAAGTCAGTGTCATATAGGCTTATCCAAGGTTCATTTCACTCCCTCACTGAAGCAAAATGTCAGCAACGACCTGCGCATTCACATCTCCAAAGCAAAACAAGTGACTTTTGTTGGCAACAACGAGAGAGTAAAAGTCCTGTCGATATTTATCATGGAGCTGCCAATATCTACTCCACGGCTGCCCCAAATAACGGAATAAGTATCGGGTTCCAGTTCCACCTGTCACGGGACCCACAATAAATATTTTGTTATGAGAGAATCTTATTACCATTTGTCTGTGATAGTGCGATCCCACTCGGTTTAGGATCAGAGGTCAGAGTACGTATTTATTACGAATTTATAGATGCCGAGCTTTACTTACACGTACACACACATTATATATATATATATATATATATATATATATATATATATATATATATATATATATATATATATATATATATATATATATATATATATATATATATATATATATATATATATATATATATGTATATAGATATACGTGTGTAGATATACGTGTGTGTGTATGTGTGGCTGCGTGTGTTTGTGTACGTGTGAGCGTGAATGTATGAGTGTATGTAAGTATGTAATAAGCCTGTTCCCGCTAGGGGAAATTCTGTTGGCATAAATGACCTGTGTGCTCAAGTTGGCAGCGCACTTGCCTTTCAATTGAGAGACCTGGAGTTCGATCCCGGTATGAGCCAGAAATTTATTTCTGTTTTACACGTGATTGTGTGTTGATTACTTTCATCATATTCACTCAGAAGGGATAAAATGGTGGCAGTTGGTCACTGTTGGATCGGGAAGTTGGTTAAAACTTGCTGGTATGCTAAAGTAGTACCAATCTAAGGTGAGGGTTTAGGCGTGTCTAAAACCGAAAACACACGTTGCCATATCTTTAAGTTCTTTGTAGAGGTGGCCAAAGTCAAAGCTCTGTATTCCTTACTAATCCCCAAAGGGAAACATTACCCAAGGTCAAAACCTATGTCCAGTACAGATTATCCTCCTTTCAGACTCGGGTGAGGGGAATGCCCACTCCAATTGTCTTAGAAGGGTTCGCTGGTATAAGTTTATTTTTCCTTTATTCAGATAAATATTTATCATATGGTGTGTATTGGTATTAAAAATTCAGAGTTATGAAACAGTTCTTTTTATTCTTAACTTATTTATCAACAATCTACAAAAGAGACAAAACTAAAGGGAAATCATGGATATGGTAAATTTCATACATTAAACATTTCTTTATTTTCAGAAGCATTCAAGTAATAAATACAGTATATCTAATAAATAAGAATGATAATGATTCACTTTATTTCAGTTTGTGATCATATACATGTACAATGGTTTACAATGAGAACAATACAGAACAGTATAAAGACGAGAGATTTTAAGAGGACTCCTCATCGGAAGACTCCTCATCTGAAGAGTCAAGACTTATAATAAATGAGTCAATATATTTGTCTATCAAAATATCTTTTGCTGCATCTTCCACTTGCAATTGCTCGGCGTGTCTTACGGCCTTCTCCCAATTTTCAGGTGTCACAGTATCCAGAGCTTCTTTAGTAAGTTCCGATAGATTTGTCATCTTAAAATTGTTTCGTTTCCGCTATGAAACTTTTCACTTGGCCCCAAATTAGTTCTATCGGGTTGTATTGGCAATGGTAGGAGGAAGCCGAATAATTTCATGCCCATTTTCTGCTGCAATTTTATCTACGACATACGTGGTTTTTATTTTAACAGAGTACTCCTTTACCATCTCTAAAAGTTGACTTTTCAACATTTTTCTGTTGGTTTCGCACCTTAGAGATGAGCCACTCTGTAATGACTGCCTTTTGCTTGACATCGTTGGTACTTTTTCTACTTTCCTTGAATGATATGGAGCATTATCCATCACAATAACTGAAGCTGGAGGTATGTTCGGGAGCAACTGGCAACGAAACCATTCTTCAAATACTTCGTGGTTCATTTGACGGTGATAATCACCATCATTTTTTGCAGTGAATGTAAGCTCAGCGTTTGAATGAAACCACATGCAGAGCCTGCATGTAGAATTATAAGTCGGCCACCTTTTCCTGACGGCACTTTAATTCCAGAAGCATTCTCTGATTTATTATCTTTCCAGCATTTCACAGTATAATTCTGGTTAACCCAAGTCTCATCTAGATAAATTACATTTCTTCGGTTCTCTTTGACGTTTTTGCATTTTTCTAGGAATCTTGTTCGCAAGCACTGCACGTCATATC
>NC_089744.1:13947500-14007500 GCF_040412425.1 Macrobrachium rosenbergii
CCAGGGCGTAATATAAGCACGAGTAATTTACCAATAACACCACCTACAGCTACTGCTAGTCAATTTACGTGGGAACACACCCTCCGGTGAACGGGTAACAGCTATAGGGAGTAGCCGTGGGGACTAATAACATGAAGTGGCGATCTACGGGCCGAGCGTGTGACCTCGGGCAGCCTTATTGAACACCACCACACAGCAGCTGTACATTGTAGTGGTTTAAGACACTACGGCAAAATCACATACATGTAACACACTGCATTTTGTTTAACATGTATAGCTACTATGGTATTTCCAGGAATACTGTTTTGCAAAAGCTTTGAGAACATGTTTAGTGAAATATGATTTTTTCCCCTCCATGCTCAATAACTAGTAAACAAACCGACGACAGAAGAGGTAGCAATGCCACTTCTTTCTATTTAAAATCTTTGGAATGATAGTTAAAGAGGATTGTTAAATAAGGACTATTATAGAAAAGTAATCCTGATTTCTCTGGAATAAAACGGTTCTTAAAAAGGGACAAAACAATAAAAATGCGTTCCTGATCAATGGCCTTCGGCCTAACGTTAGCCTGACCAAGATTCTTTTCCTTGCCGTTACCAATTTTAAAGACTGTTCTTGACTTGGCATGATGATTCGATAATTTTTAACTAGAGAAATTATTTTGGTATATTCGAAATTAAGTTCTACTTAAAATAAGGTTTACATAATGCAGCGCCTGAGCAAACGAGTAGTTTTAAGGCATGGGTGCAGCCTAGGCTATCAAACTTCATGTTCTTGCTATCACCAATTTTGGAGACATATCGTTTGATGAGACAAATTTAAAACAGAATTTGTTACACATAAGAAATGCGACTATTTTTACTTTGAACCAAATAACTGAGTTGTTTTCTACGGTTTGTTTTCGTCGTCTCGGAATTTCGTTGAGAATCCAAGTTTGATCAATGCATATTGCTAAACAATTACCATCCTAACACTACCTTTACTGGAAAAATATGGGATAAGTAGTATCCTACGGGCCTGTCTGCTTCAAAGAATACTTAAAGAATGATAAATACAGCGAGTGGTCTTATGCATCGCAATAACATCTTCAAAGGACGAGACGCCTATAGGCCTACGTACTACTAAGCATTTTATATAACATGCAAGATCGTTTTTACTTTATATCATGTGACACTTACAAGATAAATGAAATTCTGATTACAAAACTGAAATCGCCACTGCACTTACGTGCCATAATAATATGCTGAAAACATAAGACATGTTAACAGAGAAACCACGGCTGACTAGCACAAAATAACTGGTAAATAAATTTCAGCATGCTTTGCTTACCTATGAAATGTCACTCCGTTTTCTCTTGATGAATTCTTGTTCTCACTTCTGCAATTATAAACTGCACAACGTACCATTATCAAGATAAAGAACGAAAAAGTCGCAGGATACACCAGCACTTATTCAACTTCCGCGGAGAGATACCGGTGATCCCATTGTCTTAAACCATCGTGATAAAGTACTAGGCCTATATTTTTTAATATTGATTAATTGACGAAATTCAGTCTTTGTCACAAAAAAAAATTGCAACACTAAATAATTATAACACTAAATAATATACCGGGCTCTTTCATAGGTTAGTGTCATGCAAAGTGCTTAAGATTTCCAGTGTGGCTAAGCTTTTCCTAAATACTTGTTAGCCTTCATTACTGTTACTCGGTTTGAGGTAAAACCAGCACGCCGTGGAAAACACATCTCTAAATATACCCCTAGTTTATAGATTTTCTTATTTCCTTTATTTGGATTAATAAGTACATTTTCAATGATGACAAACTTTTCTGTATATAGTAACAGAGGAGGGGAAATGCAGTATTGAATGTAGGCCCAAGATATAAGATAAGGTGAGCTATGCAGAGGTCGATTTTTCAACTCTCCTGTGCATGACGTCACATGGAGCCCTCATCGGTAGCCGCTGGCAGTATTGCTGAAAAGTAGAAAATTGTGGCCTCCGGTGTGGAAGTTTTCATGCACGATATGATCGGGTACAGAAGTGGCGTCTTCATTTTACGGTCTGCCACACCAAGTGTAGAAAAAATGTCCACACTCTTTTCAGGGGTTATTGTGGTCAGATATTCTATTTTCTTATATCTTATGATTCATTTACTGTTTTCTCAGTCATTTGCATGTTTATATGTACGTTTTATATAATAATGGCTGAATAAAGAGCCATCAAAGAATGGTTTTACACACCACCACTCGCCACCAGCTACTCAGTAGTCACTGGGAGGTGGGAGCCTGGGAGGTATTATGGGTCGGTACTCCTGTCTTATAGGAAGGGGCCAGCGAGTGTCGAATTGTGGCAACACTGCGTCCTCATTTTACGATCGGCCACAAGAAGTGTGGAACACTCTTTTTAGGTGTTTATTGTTGCCATATATATTATTTTCTTATATCATATGATTCATTTACCAATATTCTCGGTCATTTGCGTATTTTATATATGTTTATATAATGACTGAATAAAGAGCCATCAAAGAATGGTTGTTTACGCCGAACTATGTAGCAGTAGAAGTGGATCGCTAGGATCGAGCGTTGTCTTGACTGACTTATCGAATGCATACGGTAGCCGAGTGACAACTTTAGTTTTCCATCTTATTAAGGTAATGTGGTGATTTGAGAAACCACACACAATTTCTGTGTATATGTGAATCCATGCAGAGTTTCTGTGATTGAGGACTTGATTTGTTTTGTTTGTTTGTGTAACCTAAAAAGTGAAGTTTAAGTTTGCAGAAGTATTGGAACTTTAGTTTGTATGAAAAAATGTATATTTTGGCATAAAGTTTGTTATGAGATTGCCCTTCTGTGCTTGAGTTTATATTTGAGATTGTAACTTTGTCATCATCAGTATGAAACCAAAATTGTAATGTTCCATTTGTCATGAGTGAAAGTATTAAATTTGTAAAGCTAATTTGAGTTTATGAAGGGACAATATCATTTTGTAACGCTTATCTCATTATTTAACTGTGACTTATTTGCCACGAGTCATTTCTAATGTCGTTGTTTCCCGGCAGGCAGAAGGCGTCTGGAACAGCTACAGATAAGTCTTCCATGTTTGTAAGACTATGTTTTTTTCGAAAAAGATAGTCATGTCCTATCTCCAAGACCTTGGTAGCTGTGGGAATCATATTTGTAAATCTTATATTCATTGAGATTTTGGTACCTTAGCAATAAGCTTTAGTAATACCTACCTATGACTGACTTGTTTGAGATTTTCATTAACTAGAGTACCCTGATAGCCTATTTCGTGTTTACATTGCTTACCTACCAAGTGGACTCTTGATTTTCATACTAGCTATATATCTGTTTCAGTTACATTTAAGTAATAAACGTGGTGTTCAGTAAGGTGAGGCATTAAAGCCTGTGATGTAATTTTGGTGTACTAGATATATATATATTTTTCTTAATTATATTTTGTTATAAATTTGTAACAAGCTTTTCATTTGAACCTAGACCTAATAGTAGTAGCTATATCTTGCATCAAGTCAACAAGCTACGGTAGGCGTTGGGTTGTTAGCCTAAGCTTAGAACTTATGGTGATTGTACCAGTGGGAGTAAGCCACTACAGTACCTGTCAATGTACAGATTTAGTATAGTACTAAGTACCTCAGAAACTTTACAGTTCATAAGTAACATCTAGGCCAGTGATTACTTAGCTAACCTAGAGTAACCTATCTATTCTAATGTGTTCATTCACCACTGAATGAATAGTTCTGCTAGCCCAACATCACTTGTTGGATGAATGATCAGTCTTATGTTCTGTAGCTTGCAGTTAAAGGGTGGTTGTAGACTGATTCAATACAGGGTGATAGCAAGCACCACTGGAAGCAGTTGTTTAGCCTAGTAGGCTATATTGTATTCACCACACCCTTGAACTTTGGTCCTTCGAACCGGATATAATGTTAATTAGCCTAACCTACTTGCGACAGTGTTTACAAATATGATTTCTTAGGTCTGGAGAATAAGTTCAGATTAGCTATGAGCAGATGTTTGCTTGAGAAAATTTACCTACTTGGTTTGGATTTTGTGTACCTTTTCTAGGATTTAAGAAATTTGTACCAAGTTACTGTTATGTAGCCTAGCCTACTACATTACCCATTTTTGTAACGTCAATTACTTTTGACTATCATTTATTTTGTGTTGTGCATAGCCTAGCCTATGTACGTAAACCTGATTTGTTCCTTAGTGGGAATGTTTTGTATGTGATCTGATTTTGTGATATATTTTGTTAACCTTGTCAGTAGTAATGGCTGCTGCGGTTGATGAATCAAGTCATATCTTAGATATAAGGTTGTTTGTGACGACCTGAGGGATATCATTTCCTTATTAGAAGATGAACTTAAAGTAACTCCTTCACCTACCCTCCGTTCTTTACAGTTTTCTGAATCTCAGTTAGCAAGGGAATATGAGTCCTTTGAAAACTTATGGTCAGTTTGCCAAGATGCCATTGATAGTTCTGAATATGATAAGGAGTGTAGAGACCACAGAGCATTGAAACGTAATGCATGGAAACTACAAACGGATCTTAAGTCTGCTATAGACTCTAGATTAGCTCAGTCACCCCCTGTGGGACAAACTTTCTCTAATCCCACTCCTAGTCAAGTGGTAGTACCTGCAAAGCACCTTCCCCATCCTAAGTTACCAGAAATAAAGATTCCTGAATTTAATGGGGAATTAAGTCATTGGAACAGTTTTTGGGATTCCTTTAGTAGCCTCATTGATAGTCGTCAAGACATTGATCCAGTGTTGAAATTTAATATGCTTAGATCCTATCTCAGAGGTAAAGCCTATAGAACCATAGAAGGCTTATCCATAACAAATGATAATTATAGTGTTGCCCTTAAATTGTTGAAGTCTAGATTTGCAGATGATAAGCAATTGCTGCAACAACTACATTTACAGCTTATGAATATGAAACCCCAGAACATACCCTTAAAGATTTAACAGATTTTCGTTTAACATTTGAACGTTTGTTATTGCAAATAGAAAGTGTAACCAAAGTACCTTGTGATGACTACTTGCTCAAAGATATAATTTCAAGAAACTTAGTGTTCAAACTTTAGAGTATCTATTCAATAAGTACAGTACTTATGACCTGACACTGCAACAGCTTTCAAATGGAATTGGTCATCTTATAAAAGTCATGGAATGTTCCCAGTCCCTTTCAGATCAGTCTGTAAACTCAACGGGTAATCAGACTTCAAATTTAAGTTCACATTCAAAGACAAGACATAATCAAAACTTTAATAAGACCAATAGCATTTCCAAGCAAGTAACAGTGTCTTCCCAAAAGTCAAATGTTAACACGGCAAATTCATCTAAAGTTCAGACCTCATGGAATAGGCCTTGTATGTTTTGTTCAGAAACCCATAGTTCTAAGCTTTGTTCAAAGTATCCTACATGGGAATCTAGGAAAAATAGAATAAGAGATTTAGATTGTTGTTTTGTGTGTATGAAGAAAGGTCATAGAGCTTCAGATTGTAGAGTAACACCAGAGTGTAGACATTGTAGTGGAAAACATCATACATTTCTTTGTATGAAACTAATCAATGGTAGTGCCTCTATTAACCAAGTAGCAACTAACCCTTCCCAGGTAACATCTAATAAAGGATCTAACCTAAGTAGCAGTGAGTCTCCTACCAGTCAGGTGTTAGTCGGTAATGGTAAAGGGTCTAGAACCGTAACTGTAGCTGAAAATTCTAACAGTATTGTCAGTTCAGTACAGACTGATACTCAGACCGAGAAAGTTCCTTTGACCTCAACAGCACTTCCTACCGCTATAGTTAAGATTTCAGGATCAGGTGTCCGGGAAGTAGTTCGTGTCTTTTTAGACACTGGAGCCCAGCGCACCTTTATTCATTCTGCTTTAGCATCCCGTCTCAAGTTGAAACCTATGTACCCCATTTCGCTCAAACTTATCGCATTTGGCAATCATGTTCAGACTGTAACCTGTGACGTCGTTCGTGTTGTTGTGCGTGTTGGTACACAGCGTATTCCTATTTTTGCTGTAGTTTATGATGAAGTGAATACTGAGTTACATATACCTGGTATTGCTAGTGTTGCAAAGAAACTCAAAGAAAAGGGAATCAAACTTGCTGATCCATATATTAACTCAGATGTCATCAGTGATATCGGACTTGTAATAGGTGCTGATTATTACTCTAGATTTGTGACAAACAGTACTTTTTGTTCAGGAGTTGTACTTTTAAGTAGTCCAGCAGGTTCCATTATTTTTGGACCTATGCCAAAATGGGCAGATGGCTCTCAGACTGTTAATAACATTAGCGTTCAGCATTCGTTTTTGCCGCGTATTGGAGTTCAGTTACCAGAGTCAGAATTGAATCAAATTGAAAACCTTTGGAAACTTGATGTTGTAGGTATAAAGACAGAAACCCTTACACCAGAGGAAACTCAGTCAGTACGTCACTTTGAATCTACTTGCCAAAGGGTAGGCAATCAATATTTTGTCGAGTTACCATTCAAGAGTGATGAAAGACCAGCGACTAATTATCGTAAAGCTTATGGTCAGTTGAAGTCACTTTCCAAATCCTTTGCTGCTTGTCCAGGAATTTATGAACAGTATTCCAAGATATTCAGTGAGTATTTAGATTTGGGATTCATAGAGGAAGTAGACAACCCAGAAGTCATAGATGGATTGACTTATTATCTTCCGTATCATTCAGTGTACAAAATTCCCCTACCACTCCAATTAGAGTGGTGTTTAATGCTTCTAGTAAAGCAGACTCAAAGTCAAAGAGTTTGAATGATTGCTTGTTAACTGGACCTAGCCTAATCAGTAAACTTGTTGAATCTCTTGTTGAATTTCGTACTAACCCGGTAGCAGTTGTTGCAGACATATCGAAAGCATTTTTACGCACAGGTATTTCTCAAATTGTAGGGACTATTGTAGGTTTTTATGGTATGACGATCAAATGCTTCAGAAAGTTGTCACCTATAGATTTAAAGTAGTCCTGTTTGGTGTAACATCATCTCCATTTTTACTTCAGAAAATACTAACCTATCACCTAGAGAATCATTCTAATCCATTAGCAAAAACTTTGATTTCACGTTTTTATGTAGACAACTTTGCTCATACTTATGTACATGTAGACCAGCTGAAGAGTGACTATCCTCAAATTAATGCTATTATGTCTGAAGCATCTATGCCATTACAATGTTGGGTGAGTAACAATTCAAAATTTAATGAAGATATTGGTATTAATCAGGAGAAACTAAACTTACATGATGTTAATGTTCTTGGTATCTCATGGAATTCTGTCAGTGATGAAATATCATTATACCAAAGTAAGAAAGTATGTAAGGAGGAGTGTATGCATCATCAAATCACCAAAAGATTAGCATTATCTGTAATTTCTAGTGTTTTTGATCCATTAGGATTTTGTCACCAGTTTTGATCAAGGGAAAGTTATTTATACAGAAGCTTTGGAAATGTAAATATTCTTGGGATGAACAGTTACCCGAGTCATTAGTTCAAGAATTTCAGAGCATTTGCCAGAGTCTCAGTCAGATCTCTGCCATTAAATTCCCAAGATGTGTAATTAATCAAACATTTCAGATTTACATATCTTTTGTGATTCATCAGCAGTAGCATATGGTTTAGTAGCTTATGCTGTGGATTCAGGAAACAAATCTAGTAATCTCCTTATGAGTAAAGTTCGAGTAGCACCAAGCCCTCCACTTACCATTCCCAAATTAGAATTACTTGCACTCACACTTGCAACACGATTAGCTAAGACCCTCTTATCCAACAATGAATTTGGATTTAGAAGTTGTACATTGTGGACTGATAGTGAAGTCACAATTAGTTGGGTATATCATGATAAATCTCCGGAAGTATTTGTGAGAAATAGAGTTGCTGAAATTCGCACCTTACGAAGAGATTATAATTTGTGCATATTACATGTTCCCTCCAGTCAGAATTCTGCAGATTTAGTAACTCGAGGTGTTACCGTTTCAAAGTTAGCTAACAGTTTGATGTGGAAACATGGACCTTCATTTTGCTTAATCCTTTTGAGTACCCGCCTCAGAAGGAATTTGTTTGCAATTCTGCAGTAGTATCAGAAATTTTAGTAGAACCAAACATAATCCAACCTATTTGTCCTGTATTTGATATGGGAAGATATTCCACTCTTACTAAAGTAATGAGAGTGATATCAAAAGTCATGAAATTTTGTAATAAGTATTTCCCTGATAAATTCAAGTTGAATACTTTACATTCCTGCATAAGATTAGCTCAGTTACAGAGTTTTCCTACTTTATTTGAATATTTGAAACAGCCAGAGAAGAGTCCTAAACCAGCTACAGAAATTTTGAATTTGGCCAAGCAACTTGATATGTTTATGAATGAAGACCAGTTGATTTGTTGTGGAGGTAGATTACAGAACTCAGATCTGTCTCCTGAAACACAATGTCCAATTTATTTACCTGCCAAACATCCCTTGACCAAATTAATCATAACTCATTATCATAATCATCATTGTCATTGTGGGTTAAGTCAAACATTGCTGGGTCTTAGACAGCAATTTTGGATATCAAAAGCCAGAGTCATTATAAAGAATATCATTAGTAAATGTGTGCTATGTAGAAAGGTAGTTGGTAAGACTATCCCTCGACCAGGTCCACCTCCCCTACCAGAGGAGAGAGTCCGATATGTCAGACCATTCAGTTCTGTTGGAGTAGACTTTACTGGATCTATAACTATTGTTGATCCTGCAACTGCTAGTGACAGTGAACGAGTATATGTTTGCCTGTTTACCTGTACTACCTCAAGAGCAGTACATCTAGAACTGTGTAGTTCTCTTACTACCTCAGAATTCTTATTAGCCCTTCGCCGATTTGGTGCAAGGTTCGGTGTCCCGTCTGTTGTCATTTCTGATAACGGTACCAATTTTAGAGGAGCAGAGAGATTTCTTAATGATATCAAAGATGAACCAGAAGTAAGAACATATATGCAAGATAACAACATAGTGTGGAAATTTAACACCCCTCGTTCACCATGGAGTGGTGGTTTCTTTGAGAGACTGATTGGAAGTGTCAAGAGTAGCCTTCATAAATCTCTCTTTAAGAAACGCATCTCATTTAATGAGTTACGCACTCTTTTATGCGAAATTGAGTGTATTATCAATTCTCGTCCACTTACCTATTTGTCAGAAGACATCCGAGAGGAGTATCTCAGTCCTTCTCATCTGATATATGGAAGAACAGTAACCTGTTCCCACCTCTGAATTCCTTTGGAGCGGATGTTCCATATAGAGAAAATTTGGATTTGAGAGTACAGTATGCTCGACTGTCAGACCTATTGAAGAAGTATGAGAAAGTGTGGATGAATTCTTACCTCACATCACTGAAGGAAAGACATTTAATTTGTGCCAAAGACAAATCTTGTTTGGTGAAAGTTGGTGATTTAGTACTTGTGCTAATAGAAAATAAGACTAGAGCCAATTATCCTTTAGGGTTAGTTACCCAGTTAATAAAGGGCAATGATGATGTTGTCCGGAGTGCGATAGTTCATACAGCAGATGTAGAATATATGAGACCTATTTCCAAATTAATTCCATTAGAATTGCATCATGAGGTGATTCCTGATGTGGAACCCATAGCATCACCGATTCCTCCGGCAGTACCCAATGCACCGCCTAGGCGAAACGCCATGCCGCATGCAAAGCGGAACAGTTGCGCAGAGATTTAATAGATAATGATCTCTTGTGAGGCCTTACTTACAGTAGTTAGATTAGTCCTACACCCCTTTTTTGGGGAGAGTGTGGTGATTTGAGAAACCACACACAATTTCTGTGTATATGTGAATCCATGCAGAGTTTCTGTGATTGAGGACTTGATTTGTTTTGTTTGTTTGTGTAACCTAAAAGTGAAGTTTAAGTTTGCAGAAGTATTGGAACTTTAGTTTGTATGAAAAAATGTATATTTTGGCATAAAGTTTGTTATGAGATTGCCCTTCTGTGCTTGAGTTTATATTTGAGATTGTAACTTTGTCATCATCAGTATGAAACCAAAATTGTAATGTTCCATTTGTCATGAGTGAAAGTATTAAATTTGTAAAGCTAATTTGAGTTTATGAAGGGACAATATCATTTGTAACGCTTATCTCATTATTTAACTGTGACTTATTTGCCACGAGTCATTTCTAATGTCGTTGTTTCCCGGCAGGCAGAAGGCGTCTGGAACAGCTACAGATAAGTCTTCCATGTTTGTAAGACTATGTTTTTTTCGAAAAGATAGTCATGTCCTATCTCCAAGACCTTGGTAGCTGTGGGAATCATATTTGTAAATCTTATATTCATTGAGATTTTGGTACCTTAGCAATAAGCTTTAGTAATACCTACCTATGACTGACTTGTTTGAGATTTTCATTAACTAGAGTACCCTGATAGCCTATTTCGTGTTTACATTGCTTACCTACCAAGTGGACTCTTGATTTTCATACTAGCTATATATCTGTTTCAGTTACATTTAAGTAATAAACGTGATGTTCAGTAAGGTGAGGCATTAAAGCCTGTGATGTAATTTTGGTGTACTAGATATATATATATATTTTTCTTAATTATATTTTGTTATAAATTTGTAACAAGCTTTTCATTTGAACCTAGACCTAATAGTAGTAGCTATATCTTGCATCAAGTCAACAAGCTACGGTAGGCGTTGGGTTGTTAGCCTAAGCTTAGAACTTATGGTGATTGTACCAGTGGGAGTAAGCCACTACAGTACCTGTCAATGTACAGATTTAGTATAGTACTAAGTACCTCAGAAACTTTACAGTTCATAAGTAACATCTAGGCCAGTGATTACTTAGCTAACCTAGAGTAACCTATCTATTCTAATGTGTTCATTCACCACTGAATGAATAGTTCTGCTAGCCCAACATCACTTGTTGGATGAATGATCAGTCTTATGTTCTGTAGCTTGCAGTTAAAGGGTGGTTGTAGACTGATTCAATACAGGGTGATAGCAAGCACCACTGGAAGCAGTTGTTTAGCCTAGTAGGCTATATTGTATTCACCACAGGTAACTTAAATATATTTAATTTTTTAATACATTTAAAAAGTTATTGTAATTAACTTGACAAGGGAAGTTCTTTGCAAAGTGTTACTGTAAATGTAATTAATGTGAAGATCTATATAATAGTCTTATTATCATTTAATGCCATAGCATGTCAAGAGACCCTGGTAAAGATAGACATTTAGTTTTTCCTGTTAACATATGTTTACGGAAATTGATCATGAGAATGTGAAGGAAAGCATATGTTGTTTTATATACGTTAGATTTTGCCGATGAATGAATGATATTAAATTCAGGCGAGAATGGAAGTCAGTGGTGTGGAAATGTGGTAACACTGCGGCCGTTGGCAAAGCCAACACCTCCTTCCCCCGCATTTGGCAACAGTAGGCGGGAGTTTTAACGAATTTGTGACAATTCTTGTGGTTTTTGGGATTTAGTACGTTATTGAAATGGTGATATGCTCTTTTGGATGCTGTAACACAAAAGGGACATGGTTGGAAGTGAAAAGGTTAGTTTTTATCGCTTCTTTAAAGATTCCGATGTGTGTAGGAAGTGGGTGAACATCTGCAGAAATGACCATATATACACCAAGAACACAAGAGTGAGTTCAGTTCATTTTCAACAGAGCGATTATGCAAGAAACCTCAGGCATGAATTGCTTAACTTCTACCCTGCAAACGCAAGAAAATTGAAGGATTATGCCATGCCGAACAAACGTTTACTTCTGCATGATAGTGCCAACGGTGATTCAGGTATTTAACATCTTGGCGCTAGTTTGGTTTAGTCTACCCGTTACATTTTAAAATTGTGGATAAATAGATTGACTAAAGGCTTATGTGACTACTTCTGTGCATAAATATATCTTCCGTTCGATTTCTAACGTAAGTAAACCATATTTGGCTGGTAAAGAGGGATAAGATTGAAATTAGGCCTAGACCTATGTGTAGTTAAGAGTAATACAAAGGGAATTTGTTGTCAACACGAGAGAGAAAGACACGAAAGACACATTATTTTGAAATTGTTTTCATGTGCATGGAAAGACCTATAATTTGTCTGGCAAAAGAAGGGGATAGTTAATTTCGAAAGAGATAGAGAGATAAACTAAGAAGAGAGCGTTTTGCATAACTTAATGAGCCATAGGTTTATAAGGATAATTCTAGCAATTAAAGAGCATAAACATTATATATCTTCCATTCGATTCCTAATGGAAATAAACCATGTTCACAGGTTAAGGTTTAGAAAAAATTGTAATTAGACCTAGACCTATGTTTGTTGAGAATAACTGCAGAGAAAACGCTAGTCAATACGAAAGCGAGAGAGATGGCAAAACTTTATTAGAATTGGTTTCATGTATATGAAATAGCCCGAAATTTGTTTGGTAAAGGAGGAAGGTTATGAGAGAGAGAGAGAGAGAGAGAGAGAGAGAGAGAGAGAGAGAGAGAGAGAGAGAGAGAGAGAGAGAGATTACTAGGGATTTTCATGAATATGAATGTCTACTTCTATCAGGGGTTAGTAAGATGAAAATGGTAGTTAACTATATATATATATATATATATATATATATATATATATATATATATATATATATATATATATTCCTTACAATAAAGAATGCAAAGGCCTATTCATATGAATGAAAAAACGGAGTAAATTTCCCTTGTATGTGTGTATATATATATGTGTGTGTGTGTGTGTGTGTAAGGTATAGGGGAAATTTACTCAATTTTTTTCATTCATATGAATAGCCCTTTTGCAATTTTATTGTAAGGAACGTCAAGGTGATGAAATACACGTATATATATATATATATATATATATATATATATATATATATATATATATATATATATATATATATATATATATAGCCTTTCTGTGATATAAAATAAGTCTTTAAGCTATTTGGGAGGGTTCATAGCACATAAGTTCAGGAATAAGTATCCATCATTAGGTTCAGCTGATACAGGTGGAACAAGTAGTATTACCTTCGCCGCCCTGTGCACGATAGGTCTAACCTACTTTAGTCTTATGACGTGATTTCTGCTTACTTTCATATAACAGGCAATATAAGGAACTTTATTATTAAGATCATCTTTGAAGAAAAACTATGACAAGCACGCAGCATTCACACTAGGAAGGAATTTTGTCAGTCATGATTTTGTTTTTTTGTAAAAGAAAACTACTGAGATGGCTTTGTCTGTCCGTATGCACTTTTTCTGTCATCCCTCAGATCTTAAAAACTACGGAGGCTAGAGGGCTGCAAATTGGTATTTTGATCATCCACCCTCCAATCATGAAACATTCCATTGGAGCCCTGTAGCCTCTGTAGTTTTTATTTTATGTAAGGTTAAGGTTAGCCATACATCGTGCGTCTGGCACCTCTAGAGGTGCCACCCTCATCTGGGAAGCAACTGAGCACTGGCCGGTAGTGGCTGAGAGTTTCTTACTGCAGCACATCGAGAGGTTCATACAGCATTATACGCTATACAGAAAACTCGCTTGTGCCGAAGAAACTTCGGTGCATTTTTTACTTATTTATTTTTTACAGCTTCATTTACGACATGATGACTTATCAGTCAAAGAAACATTTATGATCAAAAAGACAACTGAGGCATTTATGTTAGTCACTGGTAGTATGAACGGGATATTTATAGGATACTTTCAAGAAATCGTAGCAAACATATACAATGTCTTGAGTCTATAGTACCTTTTCCTATTTGTCAGTTATAAAATGCTTTTAATAATCGCTATTTCAAAAAATTGTTAAGGTAAAGCTTTTAGCATATTTGCAGCAGTTTCATACATTTTAAAGCATGCTTGCTTGATATATTTACTGCCTATTAAAAACAAGAGATTTTACATTAGATTGGTGCAGACTGCCTCATTGGCTTTAAAAGCGATTACATTCCAGCTTCAGCTAAACCTCTGAATTCGCATATTATTATTATTATTATTATTATTATTATTTATTATTATTAAGATGAACCCTATCACATGGAAGAAGCCCACAGGGGCCACTGACTTGAAATTAAGGCTTCCAAAGAATATGGTGTTCATCAGAAAGAAGTGACAGAAGGTAATAGGAAATACAGAAAGTAAAGATGCCAAGTTAGATATCTCCCGCGGCCCGCCTCCTTCTCTGGTTATGCTTAGTTATTATAATTATCACGGTACCCCCGCCATATCCATAATAACTCGAAAGGACATATTTATTATTAAAGCTATTTCAGCATTATTTTGTTTGTGCATAAAATTCCACGTCTTACTTATGAATTAAATGCTTCAGTAGGAACTGAAAATTACCAAGGGGCTTTTAAGATTATCCCTTTATAAATGAATTACCAGATACCATGGAACAATTGATAAGATTTTGGTGTGGGTCCGAACTTGGATTTGGAATCCAACGCTTTTTATTCCTCCTCAAGTAGACTTTCAGTTCTACTTGAGCTCAAATAAGATGGAATTAAGCCAATCAGCAGCCGATACCATCAGCGTGTTGCCATGACAGAGCGTTAAATGAAGACATTACTTCGATCACAGAGCAGCTGATATATACCTACTTTTTTATCGTGTACAGGTAACATCTCCTGTTAGTATGGCGCGCCCCCCACCCCACCCCCAACTTCCCCGCCTTAGTACCAACTCGTCTGGCAGGCCGTCGTTCTGCCAATAAAACCAGATGACGGCGCGTAATGAACCGGCAGTCGTTCAGGGTGCGGCTGGAGAAACCTGTGGGCCGCAGGCTAGTTCCTCAATAATGACTGGTCACACGCTGTCCTCGACCACGTGTTTGACACTTGCTTTAGCTTAAAAATCTTGACGTTTGTGAAATTCCAACAATTCTTGAATTTCATAAATCAGAGAACTTTGGCTCAGAATTCCCTTGATTTACCTTCCACCGTTGTCGGCTTGGAAGTGTTGACAATTCAGCACTATTGCCGTGTTAATGATAGATTTTAATATTTTTCAGACAGTTGAAATGAAAGGAAATCTCCTTTTAAAACCTAAAAAAAAAAAAAGTCATATTTTGCACTGGCAAAGGCTGTAATGACTACACCTTAAGCATGTTTAAGATTTTGCGAGTTTGTTACGCATGCGCGTGTTAGTGCAGACGATCGATGTCCTGTATACGCTTACGGTTGCCAGTATATGGTCATTATACTGCAGTCTTCCTCTACAAATAAAAACTTCCCTTGCTACTGAAGAGGGCAGCAGAAGATCGCAAACCTGTCAGATCGAAGGGCGTGGTTGCGCCAATACTCTGTCGTTTGTTTGTTTGTTTTTTTATAAATTCCAGAACGTAATTAGTGTAGTTACTCGGATACCCATCGTCCTTTTCTTTATCTCAAAAACAAGAAGGAAATCATGTTTTCTTTAAATGTGCACAGGTGGCAGTAACAATATGCGGAGGAATAAAAAGCGTTGGATTCCAAATCCAAGTTCGGACCCACACCAAAATCTTATCAATTGTTCAATGGTATCTGGTAGTTCATTTATAAAGGAATAATCTTAAAAAGCCCCTTGGTAATTTTCTCTTGATTCTATTTACAGAAAAATAAACGAAGGGAACCCTATACATAACTTCCCCTGGAGCATTTCCGCTGAATTGCAAGAATACAGTCTTGATATTCTTCTTCTGCAGGCTAATATCATTATCATAACATGCATTTTTCATAAGACTCAGAAGAAGAAGAAGAAGTTTAAGATGCAACTAGGTTTTATGTTCCAGCATCTGATAATAACTTTCCTCGTTGTTCATGCGAATTATAATATTATTTATCGGATTCTGAGGTATTCCACTTTTGGCATTATACTTCAGTTCATTTTTTAAGGCTCAAGGTGAAAAATGTAACGTGTTCCCTTACGAACTGTTTCTTTTTAATTGGTGCATTTAATTACCATAAGCAGTATCATTTACATAAAACATTTACTTTAGTCCCAAGTTCTGCAAAGATAACTTGGATATTTTTTTTAAGTTTTGGAATAAAAGAACAACAACAATAATTCACACATTTTATTGATTATTCGTCACTTCGTTTCACATCTTCCAACTCATTCTCTAAAAGAAGATAAAGCAGAAATATTTATATATATATAAAAAACAGGGATCTTTGCTTTAGCTTATGAATACTGGTAAATTGTACTGGAACCTATTATGATGAGTTAGTGGTGAAATGACATACAATTCAGTTAAGACACGACACAGGTATAAGACGTGAAAGAACAAAGCTAAACGAAAGTAGCTCATGTTAAGGATGTTATTTCATTGCTCCTATTCTTAAATGTACTTGGTGCAGACCAGCAGTTCAGTGCAAAGAAAAAAAAAAGTAATTGCCTAAACAAATAGGTAGCTAGGAAGGTAATTAACTAAAACGTAATTACTTCAATAAGCGTTAGTCTTTGCAATTAATATGCTTAGAAATGAAAATGTAATATCAAAGTGACATTTTATCGTTATTTATAAACGGAAATTACCTTTCATTTCATCCACAGCCATGCTTGTTTAACCTTGTTAAACTCAATGGGAAAGCATAAATATGAAAATCAGATCCATATTTGCATACATTCTCACGCAATTGTACAGGATCTCGTTTACATTACGCATTGTCATAAATTAACGTACAAAACAGTACAAAGTGCAAGCAAATATATAAATGTTACCACCAGAATTATATATATATATATATATATATATATATATATATATATATATATATATATATATATATATATATATATATATATATGTGTGTGTGTGTGTGTGTGTGTGTGTGTGTGTATGTATACATTATATATGTATATATATACATTATATAAATAAATATATTATGATATATATATATATATATGTGTGTGTGTGTGAGTGTGTGTGCGTGTGTGCGCGTGTGTACATTCATACAATCAGCGAAATAAAGCAACAACAGGTTTGCACAGAAGACCCTTGAACATGTATGGGGAAGGCCGCAGGGTTAGATTATTTAATACTAAAATAATTTATGAAAACCTGAAGGATAACACTTTTTTGGCAACACTGCCATTGATTGGTAAAAGGCGGATGGTGGTGAGAGAAAGAAAAATAGAGAGTATATATATATATATATATATATATATATATATATATATATATATATATGTGTATATATATGTGTGTGTGTGTTTGTGTTAGGGGATGGTGCTTTAAGATGTGAGGTATACACAAACAAATATATGCGTAACATACATGCTATACTAATTCATATATTTCAATAAATATTTAGGTGTTTATATATATTTATATACATATACATATATATATATATATATATATATATATATATATATATATATATATATGTATATATATATATATATATATATAATATATATATATATATATATATATATATATATATATATATATATATATATATATATATATATATATATATATATACACATCCCAGAAACATGAATCTCCATAACACCAAAGCACGCAAAGAAAATAAAAAGGTAGAGGAGCTTATTTCAGCTTGGGAATTTCTCCTCCCGTATTATCGTCCGCCTTGCAAATTGGGAGAGAGATTATGCTGTGACTTGGGGATGAATAATCCTTTTGTCAGTGACTCGAGAGTTTGTATATCTTTTGAGAATGCAGATCTTCTTCTTCTCCTTTCTTTCCTTGCTAAGGAAAGGATTTTTTTTATTATTATTATTTGCACTGAACTCTCCTTGTTTCAGAGTCATACATTCTTATAGGATTGTCCCATTCTGTCACAATTTATCTTGAGAGGAATGAGATGGAGTAAAGTTGTTCAAAATGCTTCGTGATGCAAGTTTATGAAACTGTTTATAAGTGCGGTTGTTTTCGCTATCTCACCTTGCGTTATTATTTAACCTACATCATCAGTTCGAGTTCTATAAATCTTTAACACGCAAGAAAGGCTGTTCAAATGAATATTTTTTGTACTGGTATACATTCCTACATTCACTTACATCCAGTATGAACTGATTAATGGATATTGCACGAAGTAAACGCATGCAGCATACGTATACGAACGCGTGCAAACACAAGGGGCAATTCAAAAGCAAGTGTGCAGCCGTAAGACCAGTTAGACTATTAAAGAGAAAGACAGCCAGAACTGTAATACGCTAAATTGCCCATAAAGCACTGGAATCCGAGTTCGAATGCCACTCACAGCCAAGCACGAACATCGGCCATTGACGTTACAACTTCCGGTGACGACAAAATTTGCTCCCCGGTCCGTGCCGCAAATGGATAAGGAGCGAATTTGGGCACTTGTTGGCTGCGGGCTATAATTCAGACTTCGAGCACGTCAGTCATTTAGGTGTTTGTGTGTGTAGTATGTATGTAAACACACACACACACACACACACACACACACATATATATATATATATATATATATATATATATATATATATATATATATATATATATATATATATATATATATATATATATATATATATATATACATATATACATATGTATATGTCTGTGTATACACACACATGTATATATGCATGTGTTATGTGTGTGTGTGTGTGTGTGTGCGTGGGGATGTACGCATATATGAACACACCCTTGACATATCACACTCAAAAGCGAACAGTACATAGGGTTGGTTAGAATTATTGTTTATAGATCTTAAAACCAGACGTAAAGAACCCCAGCCCCCAATTAAATAAATAATAATAAATCCCAGGGTAAAACATGAGAGCCACTTGCTTTTACACATCCATGCGCCGTTTTAAATCAATCAAATTATGCAGAAAATTGATAGATGTAATGAGGAAATTGATTTGTCTCAAAACAAAGAATACCAGTGGGTTTGGAAGTGTTTTCACCATTCACGGGGAAAGAGGCTGATTTGGACTTGATGACTCATTGTTTAGGGAGAATAAATCAAGAGGAACTACGGCTTCACTGAGAGCAACTTTTCAATTTGCACCCTTTATGGCTTCCTGTGATTTGTCTCTTTTTTTTTTTACTTTATTCTACATTCGGAAGCTTTACAGTCGAAACATTTAAAATCCTCGATGATTTATCCTGGTTTTTTCGTTTGCGTTTGAAGGAAAAATGGATTAGTAGCCGACGATCCATCATGATTTCTGTGTGCCTAATTTTTTTTTTTTCTGTTATTTTCAACGTGCGCCGTTTAATGTGTTTGCCTGACGGCTCTCAACCCGCTCTCCCAAGTTTTATATTTATGTTTATTTCTTTTTCATTATCGGGGTGCGCATTTTACTCCTTTACAGCCAGAGTCTCCATCATCACATTTCTCACATCTCATCTCAAGGCGTTGTTCCCTCACCGGCGTACACGACCTTTAGAGTCCATCGCCCTCGCAAACAGGAAAGTTCTCATGTTTACGCCTCTTTCGAAATGATGTCTAAGGTGGGAGGGAGCTCCAGCTTCAAGGGTCGTCCCTCGTCCTCCATCTTTCGCGTTCCCCCATCTAGAGACTCGCTCCCCTCCCAATCTCTCTCCCAACCCATCAGGACAATCCGAAGACCCCCTACTCACGAAACAGAAACAGTGGCTTGGTTGGAAATGCGGTATGTCTTTTCTTTTCACGGGAGAATTTCCTTCCAGATGTTTATACATCCTTCATTGGCGTGCGCTACTTTTTCTTCTTCTTCATCTTCTTCTTCTTCTTCAGGTCATTTGATATTTATGATGAAATTCCAGGACAGATGTTCCTTTTCGGCCTCCCTCCTCAGCGTCGGACATGTCCTCACAAAGTTCTAGTAAAACTTAGGGAATAAAATTTTCTTGGTGCGATTGTACGTCAGTGTTCAAATCTCAGTGTCTTCTTATTCTTGTTTAGTTGTACATCGACTCACACACACATGCTTCTACATGCACACACATACATACTTAAATTCATGATATATATATATTTATACATATATATATATATATATATATATATATATATATATATATATATATATATATATATATATACATATACAGTATATATATAATGTTAAGCTTCAGACAAAGTGTTGCAAAGTTTTTAGATTGCTCACATATACTTCTTCCTTCACATAAACACACACACACACACGTTTCAGGTTACCTTCACGGCAATCCAAACATCTACGGAGAAAAGAATTGGGGGTAGAAATATAATGAAGTTGGTAGAGGTGTCTTTACAATGCTGATATGTCACGTCGAAATCGACAGCATGATAAAATCTTACAAACCCACTCTGAGATAAGAATATTTTTCGACATATTAACTTCGCCCGAAAGGATACGAAGAGCTGAACACATACTTTGCCATGACAGCCATGTAATTATAAGGGATGCAATAACATCGCAGTGTAATTTGGCTTGCAGTTATCATACAGTAGAGATTTTGGGGAATAAAATACCTCAGAGGTGTCAACAGAGCGATGTGATGCATTAACAATAAGTATTTAGATTATATAATGACTATTTTTCTTTAAATTTTCCAAGTCAAACTGGAGGGGTCATTGTCTGAATGAATAGTGAAGTTTAGGGTGAAAATATACTTGTTCTTCATTATTATCGTCATTAAAGTACACTATATTTACACACATGTATTCAAGCTCCCGTGCAAATATGTATATATATATATATATATATATATATATATATATATATATATATATATATATATATATATATATATATATATATATATATATATATATATATATATATATATATATATATATATATATATATATATATATTATATATATATTCATACACCTACATGTATATGGCAGTTGTACGTATACATGTATGTGTAAATGTATAAATTCACACAAATACACAAACATTCCGTTACATCCGGGTCTCCCCATATGATAACAGTAACACCTATGCAGAAGCACGGTAAGAATCTATAGGTTATTATATATCTTCAAACAACACGTGGAAATTGCTTTGTGACGCCACTAACTTCATGCTTTAAATTAATCACAGTTTAGGCTTCATCAGCCACACATTTAAACGATTGTCTTCGGAATAACACGTAATCATGGAATGCTTCATAATAAACAAGTCGTGGTCGGCTTACTTCCATGATATATATATATATATATATATATATATATATATATATATATATATATATATATATATATATATGTATATAGTATATATATGTATGTATATATATCTATTTTTTTTAAGTTCGTATAAATAATCTGCACTTCCTCTAACTCTCACGTTTTCGTTTAACTGAATTGTCTTCCTTAATATATATTTCTTTTCACCGACTAATGATTTTTCCTTTGCCTTGCCTTCTTCACCTGTTTGATCTCCATTCTTCTAATCTATGGAATAGCACCAGTAATAATTTTCTGAAACACTTCACAGAAGTAAAACTCGAATGTGACCTCCCTTGGACCTCAGCGTCAAAACCACGTTTAATGCAGTACATTGGGAAGACGAAAATTACACTTGCATTGACTCCAAGCGCTTGTCTGTTACAGCAATGCATTTTCAAACAAAGATCAAGTCATTTTCCTGTCACTTTGTTTCCTTTATTTTGTTCACCGGATTTGGAAACATGTTCGTGTCTTATTCATTCCATTTCACTCATTAAGAAATGTGTAGTCTGAAATCTGCGTTAATCAGCAGGTCCAAGAGCCGAGTGCCTTTTGACCACTCGGCGACATCTAATGGCTCTTATTTTCTACGCCACTTGAGAAACCACTTATGCCCACTAGAAGTAAATACGCGTTGTATATATTCATTGATTCACTTTTCTTTTGAACACGAGAAAAGAAAAGAAATGTAGACAACTAGACGGAACTCTCTTTGGGCAGAGCCACCAAGGGCGTGCAAGCAGAATCTCCTGCGACGGCCACTGCAGCAGCGGCTGCGGCAGCTTCCTCCCTCGCCAGGTAGTCTGGATTCAGGGCCACCGTGGAGGACGAAGCCCTAGACGATCTGGACGTTTTGGAGGACGTCGTGCAGATGGAGGAGTGCGTGGAGTACCTTCCGAGGGAATCCGTCGAAGCTAGGGGCGCCCGCCCCACCATCGTGGCCATTCCGTTCATGGGTGCCAAGCGATCCCGCAGGAGGACGTCTGTCTCTTGTGCGCCAAGGCCTCCAGACTTGATATGAGAGAGAGAGAGAGAGAGAGTTAGAGACGGTTCGTGTGTGTGTGTGACGTTGTGTTTGTAGTAAAATATGTATAATAATAGAATAATGAAATCAATATCAACAATCATTAGTGTCGGCTATTTTTACTTCTCTTTGTTTTTTTTTACTTTTTAAACTTTTCTGTCCATATCAGTTTCCAGCTGAAAAAATGAAATTGCATGAACAATATTACCATCTCTCGAAACTGAATGGAATAGAACTGAGCCAGATATTTATCTGAGAAAGGAGGTTCACTATATAAAGGAATGGACGAGATATCTAAACACAATACAAGAGTCTTAACTAGGACAGACCGACTGTTCATGAATTCTTGTGAGAGTACATGTTATTATTTCATACGCAATCAGTTTAAAAAATCATAATACATTTCATTTGCCTAGGTCTGTAAATAAATAAAAATGCTGAGGAAGTAAACAAAGAGTGGACAAGACAAGAACTCGCTCAAGCCACTTTGAAGGAGTACATTTTTTTTATTTTTCAAAAATTTTTGTCATAACCTATTTGCCATTTCTTTCACTGGTGTGAGATCACTTACATTATTCAGAAGTGACCCAGGATTCACGTAGAACGACCCTGGAGACCCTTTCTTCTCTGGCAGCTCCTCTTTCTCGCAATCTGCAATGTGTGATTTGAAATCAATCAGTCATTCAATCGTTTCAAAATTTGGTAATATACTGTCATTTTAAAGACAGTCTGTCCTTTTACACACACACACACACACACACACACACACACACACACACACACACACATATATATATATATATATATATATATATATATATATATATATATATATAGAGAGAGAGAGAGAGAGAGAGAGAGAGAGAGAGAGAGAGAGAGAGAGAGAGAGAGACAAAGTGACATAAAGTATGAGTTATTCTTCCAAAACAAAATCAAGTATCATGAATCAAAGCCCAAAGTCAACTTACGTAACTGAATAAATAATTTCCTGAGCTCAGATTTGGACTAAAAGAAAAAACATTCAACATGCAGTGGATTATCAAAGTTGTCTGCAGTGTCTCCAGCCTGATCATATAATATTCATTCGTCATGGGCACCTTGGTCCAAGCTTTGGACGGTACGGACGTTTTATGCCGGGTCAATCTAAAATTCATATATATATATATATATATATATATATATATATATATATATATATATATATATATATATATATATATATACATACATATATGTATTATCAGAAAGCTACAAACGTCCTTTAATATTCAATTTTCAGGTAATATATTTTACTCCACCGTCCCGTGGGATCAGACCAGCGACGGACGAGGAATCAGGATACAGTGACACTAACAGTCGGCCACACTCAACCCTGTCCGTCACTGATCCCACGGGACGGTGGACTTATTATCAACTTGGTGTAGAGTGAATTTCAGTCTGATTGTATATGAATCACGGTGATGTGATAAATAGTCACATATATGTATTTATATATATAAATATATATATATATATATATATATATATATATATATACATATATATATAGAGAGAGAGAGAGAGAGAGAGAGAGAGAGAGAGAGAGAGAGAGAGAGAGAGAGAGAGAAGAATAAAGATGATGAGCCACTGCTGTGAAAAATAAATAAACAAATAAAAAAAGACATGCATTCATTCTCATGGGCACGTTCGTTTAGTCAATCTAAAATTCTAAATGCTGTTTCATTTTAATACTTATGGACCACCATCAACCCTGCACGCTCTTGGTGTTCAGTCCTTTTACCTTCTAAGTTCTCCAACTCATATGCCTTTGTCACAAACTTAGCCTCATACATTCTCTCAACATATTCCTATCATCTCAGTATTCTGATAAATGTCTTTCTCCTATGCTAACTTTTGCCTAGTTTTTGTACACTCAAGTTTATCACGATTTCAGTTTCTTCTACATTTATTATATCCAAAAATGCTCCTGACAGTTCGACCTTTTCTCACTGATTTACACACTCTGGCACTGAACTTCACTTCCGTAATAAAGGCTTTTCTCATATATGATTTCATTTCTTCCCATTTGGTTTTCCCCTCTTTTCTCAAGTTCTTTTCATAATTCCTTCTGCTATTAACATTAGAGAATAAGGATGATATATCTCTCTCTAGCCTAAGACACGCTTCAGCACCAAAAGTCACCCCACGTCCCGCCTCTCTTCAAAATCTTACGCAATCTCCCCTCTCAATTTGAACATCCTGACAGCTTTTAGCAAATCTCTTTTCTTATCAGCACTTCACACTGCGTCTCTGTCCGTATTTCCTTGAGCAAGAAAATACAACAACAAAGAAAGTTACTTTCGCAGTTGCATGGCAGTTAAAATTAGTGGAAAAATAAGGTGACTCAGCGGGCTTCGTAAAAGGAGAACATTTACTGTTTGTTAAGCAGACATTTGTATAATTAGAACTCCAGAGTTGTTGTCCATGCGTAGACAGTATTGCTTGAGAAGAGAAAATGGTGATAAGAATGAATTATGGTAATTACAAGGAACATAACAATACTTTTCTCTCGTGCTTGATACGTCGTGTGAATCTTTCTAGTTTTCTGTAAAAGAAAACTATTGCGCCGGCCTAAGTCTGTCCGTCTGCACTTTTTTCTGTCCGCCCTCAGATCTTAAAAACTACTAAGGCTAGAGGACTGCAAATTGGTATGTTGATCATCCACCCTCCAATCATCAAACATACCAAATTGCAGCCCTTTAGCCTCAGTTGTTTTTATTTTATTTAAAGTTAGCCATAATCGTTCTTCTGGCAACGGTATACGACAAGCCACCACCGGGCCGTGGTTAAAGTTTCATGGACCGTGGCTCATACAGCATTATACCGGTGGCCTTGATTATACGCTGTAGCGGCTATACAAAAAAACTCGATCGAGCCGAGGAAACTTCGGCGCATTTTTTTTTTTTTTTTTGTGAATGTACAGCAGCCGTATACGCATGTACGCACAGACACACCCACTCATAAGAGTGAACACCCACAGCCTCACGCAACCACATACCTCTCCAAACATCAAATGCACTGCTACAGACGTAGGGTAGTCACAAACACATATATATCAATATATCAGTATGTACATAGATGCACCAAACTCATAAGAGTGCGCACCCCAGACTCTGATAATCCCATACATCTCCATACATCGTATCCAATGTTACAGTGAAAGTGGTGAGTACTCACCACAGAAAAATCCATCTATCTACAAAATTAAAAGTAGATAAGAGTTGGACTCCGTAGGGGGATAGTGCCGTCACTGCACCTCGTGCGGTGCACTGTAGGCATTGCTTAAGGTTCTTTTGCAGCGTGCCTTCGGCCCCTTTGGTTTCTTTTATTGTACCTCCTTTCATGTTCTTTTTCTTCCATCTTACTTTCCACCCCCTCCTAACAATTGATTCATAGTGCAACTACTAGGTTTTCCTCCTATTACACATTTCAGACCTTTTACTGCCAACTTCCATTTCAGCGCTGAATGACCTCATAGGTCCCAGTGCTTGGCCTTGGGCCTAAATTCTACATTCAATTCAATTCGATAAATTTGGAATTCAGTATCTTTGTTTATATAATTTGTCTGTACAGAAAAACGAAAATCCATCTGCCATAGCTATTTTATTACTCTAAAATTAAAATTATTTAATTTTTGGTATATATATATATATATATATATATATATATATATATATATATATATATATATATATATATATATATATATATATATATATATATATATATATATATATATATATATATATATATATATATATATATATATATATATATCAGGAAAAAACATTAACAGTGAGTGTTCCGTTAGCCATTTCAAGAAATTTTCGTGAATTTTGTTCATTTACATATTTTCTGGCCGTATTTCTCAGCTGTTTGCTTCTCGAAGGGACATTAAAAAAAAAAAAAACAGATTGAGAATCTTGTTATAGCCATGTTCGTGTGGTCACAATGTCTTCCTTAGAGCCCCGTAACGTGCAAAAATTACCTCTTAACCACAAATTATGTATCCATAGATATCCTTTTTAGTCTACATCGTTTTTACAAAAAGCAAAATTGAACAAAACAAAGAAATAAATAACTAAAGTTCCTTTAGATTACATTGCAGGATCTTCCTTATACCATCATGCCAAAAATATATTCCTTATTTATTATGAGCGTGATGACAGTTCTCCAACGCTAACATAAAATAACAGTCTAGTTTCTAAATCACCACCATCTCTCTCTCTCCTCTCTCTCTCTCTCTCTCTCTCTCTCTCTCTCTCTGTATATATATATATATATATATATATATATATATATATATATATATATATATATATATATATATATATATATATATATATATATATATATGTGTGTGTGTGTGTGTGTGTGTGTGGGTAGGCAAAGGCAGTCATAAATTCACGAATGTGGCAGTTTGTGGACGAGATTTTTGTTCATTTTCATATATGCCTAGGTTACTACTTTGAACTCAGCTGAGTATTACATTACTAAGGGGTATTCAAAGATGACGAAAAGTCTTTACTAATTATGTAAATGACTAAAAAGTGGACATGAGAGTTCACCACGAAATCAGAATCTTCGCTCTTTTTTTGTGGGAAGGTGACAGGATAGGCCAAAAAAAAAAAAAAAAAAAAAAAAAAAAAAAAAAAAAAAATATATATATATATATATATATATATATATATATATATATATATATATATATATATATACGTATAGTAGACCTGAAGGAACAAAATGAAATTTTGGGAAATGATTTCTAAGAAAATGATACACTCGCCTTTTTAAAATCGATATCGGTAGATTCAGACAAACCTTCCAAAATTTCAACACCGTCCTACCTTTGTTGACGCAAATGAGCGTATGGGCATCGTGGCCTTCGTGGGTATCTTTCAAAGGCCCTGCGTATAGAATTTGTGCCCCGTTCTTCCTCTGCCTTCCTTTGCGAGCCATGATAACACCAACGCCCACACACGCTGATACTGCCACAAGCACGCCCATGAGGAGCACCAAGAAGGGTGCCAGCGTCAGGAGGAGGTTGTGGGAGTGGGGCGAAACGACCTTATCTGCCGACGCGGCTCGGGCGGTGTATGATATGGTGGTTGGTGGACTCGAACCCCGGCTGTTGGCAGCTGTCACCGTCAAAGTGTATTCTATCCCCAGTTTCACCCTAAAAGCATAGAAAAAAGGAACGTGAGTTTTTCAGACAACACTAGAAATATATATATATATATATATATATATATATATATATATATATATATATATATATATATATATATATATATATATATATATATATATATATATATATTACGAAAAGGACCTCATTCAAACTGGATGGTATCTAATGGAGTATTTATTCAGAAAAAGTTACAAGCTTTCTTGGACAAACAGTCCACATTATCAAGTATCCGTACAATTCTACTAATGTACAGAACAATTGTGTATGGGATAAAGTTAATATATATATATATATATATATATATATATATATATATATATATATATATATATATATATATATATATGTAGTACTTTATAACAGGGAAATTGAGACACTGGGAGTTAATCCTTTCCCCGTTGAAAGTTGCACATAAATAAGCCACGTGTCATTGTGATTATGATTATGGTTATATATATATATATATATATATATATATATATATATATATATATATATTATATATATATATATATATATATACATACATATATATATATATATATATATATATATATATATATATATATATATATATATATATATATATATACATACATATATATATATATATATATATATATATATATATATATATATATATATATATATATATATATATATATATATATATATATATATATATATATATATATATATATATATATATATATATATATATGAAGGCTTGTGTGTCTGTACGCCCATCAGCTCTTCCAAAATGCCTGCAACTATCCAGTTGTCAATTAATTTACTATGCTCCATTGTGTGTTGTGAATCATGGGTTTTGTTTTGAAATTGTGTTTCCCATAGAAAAATCAAATGCAGTGCGACGAAGGACCCAGTTCACGACTGGCAGCCACGTTTATACAGGGAGTCCTTCAACTGCCCTCCTGCCCGCGCGCAGCGTAGCGCGCGCCATCTCGCAAGTATTATAATAAAAATCCCTCAAAATTACGGGTTGTTTCGCGTATCATCCCAAATCTTTTCAAAATCATATCGAGAGGCAATTAGTTGAACTGAATGGTAAATAAATATAAAGATAAACGTGATTCGAATTATAAAACAGATAATTAAGAAAGATTCATATTCAGTGAATTATACGCTAAATGAATATAAAGATAAATGTACTCGTAATATCTGCACCACAATCTTCTTAAAGTATAATCGCCCTGAACACGGTCCGGAAATTGGTGGTCTATCCTCTATTACTCACCCGGTAATTATGAAGAAGGGTTCTGCCGCATGGCGAAACTCATCTAGGACGACCTCGTGGGCTGCTTGCCTCACCTCGAGGGTGAAGGACTGGTTCAGACCTCCATTCCAACCAGGGACGCAGGATACCACAAGGTAGGATGCTGGCATTGTGGAGTTGCGCTCCGCCACACAACCTGACACAGCCTCGGGCTTAGCTGTTAAGGAGAGAAAAGTTTTGGTTTCGTTTTCGTTCCCTTGGAGACAAACTTCATCACGAATTATTCACATGCAAGCATCGAAGGCTAGCAATGCTCTTAACATTTCAGTAAAATGACGCGTAAATACATCCTGAAACAGATGATAAATTTAAAAGTGCATAAAAAAATAACTATGGGCAAAGTTGGTCAATATCTTATAGTATGTTTAATTTAACACAAAAACATACGCTCTCTCTCTCTCTCTCTCTCTCTCTCTCTCTCTCTCTCTCTCTCTCTAAATATATATATATATATATATATATATATATATATATATATATATATATATATATATATATATATATATATATATGTGTGTGTGTGTGTGTGTGTGTATATATACAGTATATATATAATATAAAAATGAATGTATGTATGTATGTGTGTGTGTATGTTCCAGCATAACTCTGAAATGCAATGAGCAATTTCAACCAAACTTGGTATGTATATCTGAGAAAGAATACTGTGGGGGTAAAACATCACTGGCACCAAAGGGGGTGGGGATGGGAAGGGACTGGCACGTACAAATAACCGAAAACGACAGATATTAGTTTCTAATCCATAGTTTTCGAGGCCACTGAGATGGATAGCGACACTCCCAATGCCATTCAAGTCCAAGTTCAGCCCCGATAGGAAGGAGGGGTGAGAAGGGTTGGAAGGGGGTGACATGTACAAATAACCGAAAATGCAGATATTAATGTCTAATCCATACTTTTCGAGACTGCTGAGATGAATAGTGATACTTCCGATGCCCCTTAAGTCCAAATTCAGGTCCGATAGGAAGGAGGGGTGAGAAGGGGTGGGATGGGGGTGATATGTAAAAATAACCAAAAACGGCAGATATTAGTGTCTAATCCACAGTTTTCGAGGTCATTGAGATGAACAGTGACACTCCTGATGCCTTTCAAGTCCAAGTTCAGCCCCGATAGGAAAGGGGGATGAAAAGGGGTGGGAATGAGGTGACATGTATTAATAACCAAAAATGCCAGATATTAGTTCTAATCCACAGTTTTCGAGGTCGCTGAGGTGAATAGTGACACTCCCAGTGCCATTTAAGTCTAAGTTCAGCCCCAATATGAAGAGGGTGTGAGAAGGGTGTGACATGTAAAAATAACTGAAAACAGATATTAGTGTCTAATCCATAGTTTTCAAGGTCACTGAGATGAATAGTGACACTCCTGATTTCCTTTAAGTCCAAGTTCATCCCCAGTAGGAAGGAAGGGTGAGAAGAGGTCAAAAATAAAATGTTAAAAATGACAGATATTAGTGTCTAAGCCATAATTTTCAAGGTCACTGAGATGAATAGTGACACTCCTGATGCCCTTTGAGTCCAAGTTCAGCACCGATAGGAATGGTTGGTGAGAAGGGGTGAAATTTAAAATGTCAAAAATGCTGGGAGAGGAAGTGAGAAAGAGTAGAGGGGTGTTGGGAGGAGAGAGAGAGAGAGAGAGAGAGAGAGAGAGAGAGAGAGAGAGAGTTTACCAGTTGTTATCCAGAGTTTTCCTGGGCAGCGCCAGGTTAGTCAGCCAGTATATATCTATCTATCTGTATGTATGTATATATATATATATATATATATATATATATATATATATATATATATATATGTATATATATATATATATATATATATATATATATATATATATATATATATATATATATATATATATATATATATATATATGTGTGTGTGTGTGTGTGTGTGTGTGTGTGTGTGTGTATTTTCAAAGAGAGAGAGAGGAGAGAGAGAGAGAGGGGGGAGAGTTAATTTTCCTTACCAGCAGGGATAATGCTGAAAACGCAGGGATCTTTCTGAAGTCCCAGGTCATTGATGGCCCAGCACAGGAGGTCCCCTGAAGTCATGGTGAGTCTTTGGTGTATACCGCAAGATGCTGGCTCTTCCGCTGCTGTTGTACAGATTTAGGGCTAAATCTACTAAGCCTGTTGAGCTGTTCATGGCCCACCTGTTATCGTAGAAAATATATATATATACATATATACATATATATATATATATATATATATATATATATATATATATATATATATATATATATATATATATATATATAGCATATTGTATATAAAACGCTCTTTTCCTATTATATATCTTTATATTTAGTTTATAGCATATTTTCCTATAAAAAATTCTTTTATATATTCTTATCTTTATCTTTTAGTTTATATATATATATATTTTATATATATAAATAAATTAATATTGTATAAATAAATTATATATATATATATATATATATATATATATATATATATATATATATATATATATATATATATATATATATATATATATATATATATATATATATATATATATATATATATATAATTTATTTATACGAAAATATCGCTTTAAACTAAAGATATAGAGAAGAATATGAATAAAAGCGTTTTAAGGACAAATGCTGCTATACTCACTATTATTACTACTATATTATGCCACTACGGTTTCAAATCTTTATGTTTCTATTTTCTTTTAGTCATGATTTAAATAAATGATTACTCGTACCATCAACCTTCAACCACAACTCGGAATCTGAAAATTCATAACTACCTCTGCGATAAGGCAAAAGAGGCATATACCTAACGAGATTTAAAACACGGCCAGAGTCCATATTGCGTAAAAGAACGCCTTCCTTTGACAGCAAATGACCCTCCCTTTCACAGGCATTTTTGAGAACTAGGGTGTATTGAAATCTGGTTAAAAGAGGGAGATCAAGAATAAAATCGAAATAAGGTTGACAAAAATCCGTCTAGGTTAAAAGGGTACGGTTGCCAAATTGAATCAGCGCTAGGTGGAAGGCTGGAAGGCCAAAATGAAAATTTAAAAATCACCCGCATTCAGGTATAAAGACATATCTTCGGGAAATCAAACTGACATCTAGGCTAAAAATATATATTGGGAAATCAACTAAAAATCGTTAAACGAAGACTGGGAAGCTAAATCTACATTATATTAAAAGATGCCGTGAAAACTGCATTAAAGCTAGTCTAAAAGGATGCGTTTGGGAGATATTACTAAAAACAGGTTAAAGCGGGAGATGGAGATATCAGAATTAGGTTCAACACGGGAGATAAGGAATTAAGATTAAAACCCCCACAAAAAAGGTAACTAAAGAACCAAGCTGAATTCAAGTTACATGCGGTAGAAGGAAATCAAATGAAAATAGATTCTGGGTGGGGGGGAGAGGGGTGTTGGGCAAGAAAGATATTAAATAGAAGCGAGATTAGTAGAAGTCTACCGGTACACTGAAACTAACTTAAGGCTAAATTTAAGAGACCGAGAAATTCAATTAAAACCAAGTTAAAAGAAAGAGATCAGAGACTATAAATGAAACTGGTTTGATAGTGGTTGAGCGGGAAATCTTATCAACATAGGCACACTGGTGAAATAATAATAAAAAAAAAAATAGGCTGGAAGTTGAAGTCAAGATAGAATTGAAAAGAGGATTATTTGGGAATAAAATGTAATCGGAAAGATGTTAACTTGGGAATAAAATGGAATCGAAGTGGTTTCTGGGGAATAAATGGAATCGGAAAGTAGTTTACTGGGAAATAAAGTTGAATCGAAAAGTTGTTTACTGGAGAATAAAATGGCATCGAAATGCTTTACTGGGGAATACATGGAATCGAAAAGTGGTTTACTGGGGAATAAAATGGAATCGTAAAGTGGTTCACTGGGGAATACATGGAATCGAAAAATGGTTTACTGGGGAATAAAATGGCAACGAAATGGTTTACTATGGAATACATGGAATCGAAAAATGGTTTACTGGGGAATAAAATGGCATCGAAATGGTTTACTGGGAATACATGTAATCGCAAAGTGATTTATTGGGAAATAAAATGGAATCGTAAAGTGGTTTACTGGGGAATACATGGAATCGAAAAGTGGTTTACAGGTGAATAAAATTGAATGGTAAAGTGGTTTATTGGGGAATACATGGAGTCGAAAAACAGTTTACTGGGGAATAAAATGGTATCGAAATGGTTTGCTGGGGAACACATGGAACCGAAAAGTGGTTTACTGGGGAATAAAATGGAATCGTAAAGTGGTTTGCCGGGGAATAAAATCAAAGGCAAACGAAAAAAGGAGATTGGAAAACTAAGGTAAAAGAAGATTATGGCAGAGTAGTGAAGCCAAATCAAATAAGATGGGACTCGGAAGCAGAACTGAAATTAGAATAAAAAAAAAAAGACATATTACAAGAATTACAAGGAATCTAAACCAGATTAAAGAGAGGCAGTAAAATCACATCCACATCTGGTTATAAACTAGAGCTCTGGAATTCAAATTCAAATCGGGTTGAAAGCTCCGAAACTGGAAATCGAATCAAAACCGAGTTAAAAGACGAGTGATCTGAGAAACTGAATCACTTCCGACGAATTCACCTGAAAGACGTCGGAGAAGGATGAGCGGACACCCGGCAGGGGACGAGGAGGTCTTCGTGCCTGGCTGCACCGTAGACCGTCTGCTGGGACTCGACACACGTAGGCAGATCTGGAGAAATGAAGGGGAAGTCGGGAGATGAAATTCGAAATGAAAGAAGGGAGATTTTTAGAAGTGAAACGACGAACGAAGAGATAGAAGGACACATGAAAATGGAAGGAAGGTAAGAAGAGATATATGGAAACATGAATATGGAAGGAAGGTATGGGAGAAAGTAACAAAAGTTTCAGAAGCAGAAAGAAGGCACTTCAAGGAAGAAAAATGAATATAGAGGAGGGTAAGAACAACCACAAACAAAGCTCTTTTGACTTAGATAAAATAATAGTAGTAAAAGAGAAGTGTCAATAGATTGTACTTTAAGAAGAGAAAGAAGTTCAGGAGAAGAACAAAAATCGATTGCAGAATATTTCAGCAGACGACAATGTCCAGAGAAAGAGCCATTAACATAATTGGCTATCTTCACTATTATTAGGACAAAAATTATGATCACCTCATATTTAATAAAGCACCGCTAATTAAGCTATTACAAATCAAATATTTAACAGAAATAAACTCAAAACATTATGGCTTTCCAAAACGCCCAAACACTTCATCATTGCAAAAGCACCACAAATGTTCAAAGGGCTCACATTTGATCCCCAGCTGAATGGTGTTGGAGGTGGAGGAGCCTTCGGAATTGGCGGCAGCACAGGTATAAGCACCTGACTCCTTTCTGCTGACGCTGGTCAGAGTTAAACTGGATTTACTGAGCGATACTCCGTCCAGAGGGTCATTATGCAGAGGGACGCCCTGTGAAAAAGACGAGTCAGCACTTCAAGATTAGTTGCTTTTTCCTATTCTATTTTATTATATTTTCTTTTGTAACAAGAACGTCGTTGGAAAATTGGCCAAAATAATCTAGATATGGTACACTAAATGGATAATATAAATGTATCAAAAAAATACCTTCTTGTGTTATGAAATGTTTAAAACTTTTACACCAATTTCCTTATACTTTAAGGAGGCAACACTTGATAAGGATCGGCTAAGTTCTCTTAGGAGTTAAACGGCACTTTCTTACGTATACGCACACTCACGCGCGTGTTGTATGTATCTTCGTTTATATGTGTATACAATATATTTTGGTGTAAATGATATCTGTGCTTGCTCCAGCTTGTGCATGCTGACAGGCACATAATATCTTTATAGAGTACATAACCTTTATAGTGCAGAGTAATTCTCTCATGGAATCAGTCTGTTACTACTTAGGCCAAACTCACCGTTCTGATAGGTCCCATATAATACAACATTTAGTTGAAGGAAGGAAAGCAAGAGAGAGAGAGAGAGAGAGAGAGAGAGAGAGAGAGAGAGAGAGAGAGAGAGAGAGAGAGAGAGCACGATCCACTCATATAGCCTGAAGCATCATCAAGGTTATATCATTCTTAAGTGCTCATGTGGAGATGAGAAATTCCCGAGATATTCGGTTAGGACAATGTTTCACTCTATGGTAACGACCTGGAATTCTTCCTCCACTCACACACACTGTCCTTGAGTCTAGGCCTCTCCTTTTTCAAGATGCAGGTTTATCCCATCTTTCGGGGATTAACCTCATTCATTTCCAGACCTTTTTTTATATGAGCTTTTCAGTCGAGAAACATGCCAAGTGCCATTTTTAAAATATAAAAAATTAAATTAAAAACACTTTCAACTAGGATGGCGCTTGGCATGTTTCTCGACTGATAGCCTCTTATATAAACTTCGTTTATATATATATATATATATATATATATATATATATATATATATATATATATATATATATATATATATATATATATGCATATATATACATATATGCCAATCCTCCTTCAATTAATAATAAAAAAAAAACACGTTAGGCATCCTGTTGTCACTTGAGCGAAAAACATTTCAATTCACATTTTCGTTCATATAAGCGTTCTTGCTTGTCCTACATATAAAATCAAAGGGTTGCACATCCTGTTGTCCTTTATGTAAGAGACTATAGTCTAAAAGTATGCCTTCAGTGTAATATTCTAACGTAAATGTCTTTTTACAATTGAAATGCTAAACGAAGAAAAAATAGAAAATACGACGATAAAGAAAAATTCAGGTGACAGTGCTAAAAGCTAGTTCCTTTGTTTTTCGAAGCTTGAGCTCTCTCCCCTCCTTTGTATTGCCAAATCACATCTTGATATTTCCAAGGAAATTGTCTAGCGTCACTTCTAAAGGTAAATACAAAAGCAATCATTCTTTTCAGGTGGCAAACCAAGTTTCGATGTTTTTTAGCCAAAAGACAAACAGTAAACTAACAAAAATGAAATAAAATCAAACACCAGAGACCGTACAGTAAACAATCACAATTTTCTACTCAAAGAAAAAAAATAATATAATTATCTAGAGCTCCTCATTGACTACCGTTATTATACGGCTGATAAATATCTCGTTTGTGTGATTATGATCAAGGCTGCTAACGTAAATTGCCTTTCCAAAGACTAATTGAAATCTTCCTGAGACAGATAAGAAAGGCAATCCAATTATCTCAGAAGCTTCCCTATCTCCTTGCAAGCCGAATACACTGATCAGTATCACAGATAAGCTATATACCCTGGGAATCCCGATCTCGCAAATGCTTTTTTCTCACCCTCCTCGTTACGCAATGGCTTAAGAGCTCGGTTTTCAAAAATCCAATGCCTATGCCTGTCAATTCAAGTAATCTACGGGCATACGAAACTAGTCTATTGGTATTTAACATCCATGTTATTGAGTGTTTTCCTGGAACCATCTTGTAACAAAGGGAAATCATTTAGATTAATTCTATCTCGGAATGCAAATAAGTTGCACAGCTATAAACAATTTTTCTTCCTCACTACTCCTATAATAATAATAATAATAATAATAATAATAATAATAATAATAATAATAATAATAATAATAATAATATCCCAAGTCGACTATTCTAGAAAAACATATCTCCATTACATTGGGGAGGATTGCTGAGCTCAACCATTTCCGCGTTGAAAACCCACGGAGGTCGGCCAGATCTAAATTGCACCAGCAGGAATAACAGTAATTCACTTCGGGTCTTCAGTCTCCCATTGTCATGCAAAATTCGAATTAGCTTCGTCTCAAGAATGAGGCTGGGCTGGTTCTCCCCAGATTCCCGCCAATGTGTAGGATTGGACGAGAGCCGCATTATTGTTCGACAGTTCCTGATCGCGTCAGTAGCTTCCGCTGCAAGGATTTCGGCCTTGGAAGTCACATGTAACTATTCAAGAGCCACTTGGAATGATTTCTGTGAAATCTGAATCAAGTTCCTCTTTGTAGAGATTACGTTTTAGTAGAGCTAGAAAGCAAGGATATTCAGCCGGGGGCAAGTTGAGTACGTCTCTCGCATACAGATATGAGTATTGTCCGCAGGGAAACACATGTTTCTGGTAACTCTGGTTCAGTTTGGTAACAGGATTTTCTTTTTTTTTTTTACGAGCATAATTTCTTAGTTCCTTGTCTATTTCATTCAGAGACAGTCTCCTCTTATACTTAACGCTGATGCTATGTTTAATGAAATCATAAACAAGTAAAATATGAGCCGAAGTTTCTTCGGCGCAGTCGAGTTTTCTCTACAGCGTAAAATGCTGTATGAAACTCTCAGCCACGGCCCACGAAACTCTCAGCCGTGGCCCATAAAACTTTTAGCCACGGCCCGGTGGTGGCCTGTGTCGTTGGCACCAATAGCGGTGCCAGACGCACGATTATGGCTAACTTTAACCTTAAATGAAATAAAAACTGCTGAGTCTAGAGGTCTGCAGTATGGTATGTTTGATAATTGGAGGATGGATGATCAACATACCAATTTGCAGCCCTCTAGCCTCAGTAGTTTTCAAGATCTGTGGCCGGACAGAAAAAGTGCGGACGGACAGACAAATAGCCAACTCAATAGTTTTCTTTTACAGAAAACTAAAAATTATCTATTAGTAAAGTTAGATACCAGAGTAGTCAGCGGAACTATATATCTCTCAGACACCACTTTAATTGGCCATCAATCTTTGTTGCTCGTCTCAAATAGCGAGTTCCTTATCTTTGTTAGTTTGTAATTAGCTGGGATTATCCTATTAAATTTCTAGGTCGCAAAAGATATCTGTCACAATGAAAGTTAATATACTATGTGTAAAGTGACGGTAAGTTATTTAAATTCCGATAGCTCTTATCAGGGTAATGTTAAATAGCTCGCAGACAAATACTCATTTATATAAATGATAATATTTGTTTAAATTAAACGCTCCTCACGAATATAAAGTGTGGATGGTGAAAATGATGGAATCTGAAAGTAAAAAAAAAAAAAAAAAAAAAATGGATTTAGGTGGAATAAAGAAGCGGTTAGACGAGTGGGCCTAATCAGTAGGTTAACATACATGAGAGATAGATCACTTATGTGATTTGAGGTGGTTTAGTCGAGAGATGATTATTGGAGGCGATAAGTTGGTGGAAAAAATGTGTATAACTCGGACGTTTTGACTGAAAAGAAGAAAATAAGTCCCAGAAGGGCTTGGCTGGATGATATAGAAGAGGTATTAGCGTACAGCGGACTCAAATCAAGTTAGTGGAGTATGTGTGTATGTGTTTGTGAGCGTAGGGAAGAGGTGAGTGGGGCAATGGATGCATGAGCGGGTCGACTTGTAGGTGGCAAGCTTCAGCATAGTGACATGAAGTGGTTGATACTATGGTGCTAAGGAAGTTCCCTACTGCACCGGGGTTTATCCTTGGTTCAGCACTTGGAAGAAGAATCTGGCAATATGTTAAGGCTAGTTATTCTTAATCACTGTTACCTTACACCTTCTAGAAAGTAATAATTATACATTTCATCCTTCTCTTTGGAATGTTTCCATCCTCCACACATTTACACGCCTTTTTCAGCCACTGGGCGTCACTAGTACTTCCTAACATCAATATCCTAACAACAATTTCCTCCTAACAGCAATTCCTTAAACATCAAGCATCTTTAATTAATAAAATTTTTAATTAATAAAATTTTTTCAATTACTCCAATACTTCTCGTTCTTATACATTTAGATCTGCCTTTCTTTTGTCCGTTTCAGTTAATGTCTTTAAAGAACTCCATCGTCAATCTTTTTCCTTCATTTGCACCTGTTATTATCAAAAGAGCCTTTTGTTCTTAAACTTCACTCTTTGTGTGTGCTTCCCACAAATTCACTTGGTGAAATTTCCCTAACTTTGTCACTTCTTCCCCCCGTTATTTCATGTCGATAATCTGAGTATCAAAATATTTCCTAAGTTTTGAGATTTTCCGTTATGCTATTCATACAGATTAAAATAAACTACTCAGGTACGCAGCTACCCCAAAAATGTGTATTTGATTACATCTTTAATCAAAGTTTTAATTAGATCACTCCTGAACATAAATTTTGCACTCCCAATCCAAGAAAGTTTTGAAGAAAAATTGGATTTTGTTAGGAAAGAAAGGGGACTTCCTGATTGGTACGGAGCATAAAAATCACAAATTGATAAAATGAGAGTTGAGGTAAAAATAAGACTTGTCAACGAGAACTGAGATTTCAGTTTTTGGTGTTTTCTATTTTTTCCCCCCCTCAAAAATCTCAGCTGAAGAATAATGAGGAAGTTTTTTGCGTCACACGGCGCTTGGACAGAACTTTAACAAGATGTTGATTTTAAGAGATTTTCAGTTTGAGTTTTTACATGATAAATTATATATTGTTTTAATTCATAAAAAAATTCATGGGAGAATTACCTTTCAGTCTGAGGGGTGATTTGTAGCTGCTTGTTAATGACTATATTCGTGATACATTTATTTAGAAATTTCATATGATGACGAAATTCTATGTGTTTTTATTGATTTCTTACTTTGTTTAGGATTATTTCTTTTTGTACACAAATCTGTTTTCCTTAGTATATCTGCTGTTTCTTATCTTGAGCTTGTTTACATACCTGTTTCCCGTCACTATCTCTTTTTGCCATATCGATTTAAAAATTCCGTTTTAAATTTATTTCCTCCTTATTATTATGTGCACGAAGCAACATTTTTCACAATATCATATGCTCTATGGAACAGTATATCTGCTGTTTCTTATCTTAAGCTTGTTTACATACCTGTTTCCCGTCACTATCTCTTTTGCCATATCAATTTAAATATTCCGTTTTAAATTTATTTCCTCCTTATTATTATGTGCATGAAGCAACATTTTTCACAATATCACAGTCTATGCTCTATGGAACAGTTTTTACTGAAAGAACAAATATGGATATATGGAAAAACTGAGTATGTATGTATGTATGCATGCATGTATGTGTTAAAACGTATTTATATATACACTCACATTATGCGCCCATTGCACCCCAGTCACCACCGGCTTGGAGTCTACTTCGCACATGAAATGGATGTCATCTCCCTCCTCCAGGTCGTCGAGGGAGAGATCTGCTCCGAGCTGCAGCCGAAGCCGAGGTTTGTCTGACGCGAGAAAGGAAACGAACAGTCGTTACGCCAAATCTTGCTTTTGAATCTTGAACCAGTGATGAATTTTAGAAGGGAAAAAGTCACGTTTACGAAGTAGTGCAAAGGGAACGTAAAACTGGCCATGAGATTCGGACAAGAAAGGGGTTTAGGATAGTGCATTGTATAGGGAGATGGGTGGGAGGGGGAGAGGCTATTCAAAACGCAAGAGCATGTGTTGCCATAAGGCTAGTAAATCTGATAACAGGAGAGAGAGAGAGAGAGAGAGAGAGAGAGAGAGAGAGAGAGAGAGAGAGAGAGAGAGAGCCATAAGACGAGAGAATAAGGCAAGACCCAGGAGAAAGATGGGGTCAGGTACTTGACAAGTAACTTGAAAAAGGACACTGCTCAGACTAAACTGTTATGACCTCTTGAGTACAACAACGTTAACCTCTTACGAGAGCTGATAAGGTGATATATAGCAACTACTTGTAAACATTCGCCAAAGCTAGAACTTTAATCTGACGTTGTTTCGTTCAGTTTTTGAATAATTTTTTGTGAAGACATTAATTGCAGATGTTTCTAAATTGTTATAAATTACATTATTACCAATGTTATATATATATATATATATATATATATATATATATATATATAATATATACACATATATATATATATATATATATATATATATATATATATATATATGTATATATAACGTACATATATATATATATATATATATATATATATATATATATATATATATATATATATATATATATATATATATATATATATATATATATATATATATTTATACCCATTTTTATATATACTGTATATATATAATATATATATATATATATATATATATATATATATATATATATATATATATATATATATATATATATATATATATATATATATAATGCACGAAAAAAAAATTAACAATGATATGTACCCGTAAAGGAAATGAAAGAAGTAATATCTTATTTAAAGGCACAACTTTGCAAGATTCAAGAGGTATTGCATTGGCGAATGAAAAGAAAAAATTCCCTGCCTGCATTTGAAAACGGATGACGTCAAATCGATCGAGAATTAAAGCAAAATAAAAAAAAGAGATACAGAGAAACGAGGAAGAGCACAGAGAGCGACTTCAAAACACTGTCGTCACAACAAGAGCACTTACAAAGAACAGATAACTTCGTTGAATTGCTGATTGCTTCGTCTGGAAGACTGGGGCTTGAAGCTGTACAGGTCAGCACTGCCCCGTCGTCTGCAGCTTCAGGTGTAAACAGCAGCGTTGAACTCGATATATTTCCGTTGACTTCTCTGATTTCCTGAACAAGGAAAGAAGGAAAATATGAACCTTTTTCTAGTCTGTTAAATGAAACAAGGTCATATATAAAAAAAAAAACACACGTACACACGCATATTTGCATTCAGGTTTAAGTGGTCACGCTTATTCACAAACAAAGGAACGCACACGCACATATGCATTCACTTACTGTGTACAGATTTAAGCATACAAGACAAAGTTCATATTTTTAAAATATGGCCGCATACAGATAAACACTAGTTTCGTTCTCATGCAACCATTCATGTCATTCTCACTGTTATAAATTTTTTTAAATATGGCCGCATACAGATAAACAGCAGTTTCGCTCTCATTCAACCAATTCATGTCATCCTCACTATTATAAATTCTTAATGGATATCATAAATGTTTCTAAGCAACTTTCTCGTGAAATAAATGCTCATAGAATGTGCACATGAATTAATTCCAACAATAAAGTTTCGGTATTCGGCCTTCTATGTACCTACAGTGCATATGAGTGTCTACATTATAATAAATAACGAACACTATATAATACTTTACGAAACCATCGTCACTGCTTTGCCATCCTACTGTAGAAAAGCAATTTATCGCTATATTTTTGTTTTTTGTACAACACACAGCCTAGCGGTGAAAATTACAAAATCTTCAGGTCTAAATGCACATCAGGATTATATAGATGCCATATGTACGATGATATTGCAAAATTACTTTAGTTGTTGCCCTCATTCTTCTCGGGATAAGTCCACCAGTTAAAGAAATGAAGCATTGTATTAATGTTGGTTTCATTGCTCTTTAACCGTGGCTGAACGTCTCTTCTTTAAACGATGGTATCTGATACCGCCTCTAGAAGGCGCTATAATGGTAAGCGGACACATTACTAACCTGATGTCCCAGCAATGGATCCCCACCCCTCCACCAGGTAATAGTTGCAGGAGGCCTGGAGCCGTGGGCTACGCACGTTAACCGTCGGGTTATGCCCTCTGCCATTGTGACATGGCCGTATCCGTCATCCACTCGAACCCACTGCGGTGGAACTGTTGATTCGTGGGAGAGTAATGGATAAAATAATCAGTTTCAACTGGCTTGAGCGTCTGTTTATATAACTGACATTAGTTCCGTATCAATTCCTCGTTGGCCGAGTCGACAGAGTTCTCGGCTAGCACTCTGCTAGGCCCGAGTTCGAGTCTCCGACCGGCCAATGAAGAATTAGAGGAATTTATTTCTGGTGATAGAAATTCATTTCTCGGTATTATGTGGTTCGGGTTCCGCAATAACCTGTAGATCCCGTTGATAGGTAACCAATTGGTTCTTAGCCACGTAATATAAGTCTAATCCTTCGGGCCAGCCCTAGGAGAGCTGTTTGTCAGCTCAGTGGTCTGGTTAAACTAAGGTATATTTAACTTAGTTCAATATGATGATGGACTAAATAATTTACTCATATGATGAAAGAATGAAATTAAAATATTCTATTCACATCTGTACACCCAAAGACAACTACATTAGTCACTACAGTTGGAAAATCGGTGGACTGAATAGAGCAGATTTTAAAGTGTACAATACTGACTGAATTAATCAGTAAGATCCACATAGTTAAAAGAAGGTACATTTCGAGATATTAAGAGGTAAAACTTGATCAATATATATATATATATATATATATATATATATATATATATATATATATATATATATATATATATATATGTTGTGTGTGTGTGTATAAAGGACAAAAGACTCTTACACGCCATATCTATGGTGACACGGGCTGATATTGGTGCAACAAGGTCCGAGTTCGATGCTTGGCATGTCAAAGTCTTGTATAAGTCCTGTTTGCTTAGAGAAGGGAAAACTAAAGCATTTCTAGTCAGCTGTCCTGTTTTCACCTCACTGATGTCATCAAGCAGGGATCCCTCGTGCCACCAAGTAACTTCTGGCCTTGGGTTTCCTGAGAAGAAGAAATATGAGATTATTTTAAATATATTGCTTCATTAGTTCATAAAGGCGGCCACGTACGCTTTTTTAAAAACGATTTCCTTACTTGTCACATTGTTCCTTGGTGTACAAAAATCGAGATGTAAAAAAATGAAAACTGAACGTTAGCCGTAAGTGAAAATTAATAGTCAGTGATAAACTTGATCTTTAAATTCGTATGTTAAAACTCTACGTGATATCTAAAACGTTTCCTTGATTACAGATATTTAGAAGATCAATTGCTGTCTTTTAGTAAATGCAGCAAGGAGAGAAAAAAGAAAATGTCCATTAAAAGTAATCCAAACATAATGCATCTTTTTTTTTTTAAGGACTGTCGTATCTTGGGGCTATAATAAAAGTATTCTAATTATAATTTCCCCTAAAATCATTACTTAAAAATTTGACTGTGTACCATAATGTCGTTGCATGCTTATAGTTAATACTAAAGAAAGTAAAAGGAACAGTAGTTAAACGAAAACACAGCATGGCACTGCACGTTCATGATAAAGCAGAGAGAGAATTGGAAAGTTATTGGTATGTGTAATAACAGGGGTCTTTCCATAACGGGAATCATTTCCTTGCCTATTAGGAAAGCATTAATTGATGTATTAGTCGAGAAAAAAATTTAATTGGTGCTTTTCAGTAATAACTGGGGCCCTTGGCATTGCAAACGCTACCATAACTGTGCCAGGTTTAATTAAAAATCGACGTAATTGCTAAAAATTTCCTCTCACCGCCCATGACGTGGCAAGAAAGGCTGAGGCGCGTCCCTTCGGCATAAGGCCCAACCATTCCGCTGACGGAGAGGTCACTCTCGAGGTCACTGCTGATCCTCAGGCTGGTTGGAGGAACTGTGTAGAAAATAAAACACAGCGTTAATAAAACAGGCAAATGAAAACGGAGATTTGAGTCATTCAATCCAGGACGACTCGCTACAAACTGTGAGAACCATTTGTTGGCCACTATGCAGGTGAATTAGGTAGGTCTGGATAAGCTTAGCTTGACCAAAAATGTTTTATTTATTTCTTCTACTTTTAATTCGTAATCAAATGATTGCAATTCTATTTCTTATTGCTGAGAAAAAATAACGAAGCGTTTTCATAGAAGGTATTATTATGAAACTATGAATCTAATATTATGTGCTCGCTATCGTCATTCATGGAAGTATTTTTAAAAAGGCTTCCTTCCATGAGAAATGCCGAAGAGGCTAAATTATAAGCAAAGTCAACATATTAAGGCTTATCAGGGAATATTGACACATTAATGCAGGAAAATAATTTGGTGACAAAGAAAAAATCTCAAAGTAATGTGTGACATCTAACTGGGCATCGCAGGCAAAGATACCAAATTCCTCCCTACGAAAATAAAGCACTTTAGGGTATTGATGAAAATGAGGAATAGGAAACTGAATATCCTATGCTATAAAAATCACTAGAGAACTCAAGGCAAAAAGCAAAAACTCACCAATGATTTTTAATCTGACTCTTGAATTTCTTGTGGGAGATTCGAGGAAGTCCACTCGACATCTGTACTCGCCCTCGTCCGCTAGGGTTAGTTCCTCCAGAATCAGTCCTTTTGGGCCCTTCCCTAGAGTCATGTAAGCTCGACCTCCAAGCTCTGATTCGGCCCAGTGTCGAGCGGCGTCAAGGCTGACACTTCGAGCATCAAGACTGGAGAATGAGTAAAAAAATAAATAAATAGGTAAATAAATAGAAAATAAAAATTGTCATTCTGCTACTCGTAAAGTGAAATAGCACTAGTTGCCGTAGGACCAGACTGAGACAGGCAAACTGAAGTACAAATGGAAGCGGAAATCGTGGAAAATGGAATACAATTATAGACAAACTTTTGGTCATAATTCAATAGATCATTTCTTTTGAATACAGACTTCCTGTTCGTTGATAACAGCTAAGTCCTCTTGAAAATTATAAAATTAAGAAATTATCTTTGAAAGTAATAGAATCTGCTTATACTTCAGCGTTACAGAAAATAATTATGTACAGCAAACCGTAAACAAATTTACTTTCATGTCGAATCCTATGAGATTATATTGTATCAAGTGTTGTAGTCAGTGGTTTCCCGGGTACACCGAAGGGTAACACCCCTACATTCCATACAACCCATTGAATCAGAAAATTAGTTTTTGGGGTAAAATACCCATCAAATCTCATGCAATTGGAATTTCATTAGCACGAGCTAACTTCCATCTTTCCCTCCAGGCTGAAGTCCTTATAGGCAACTGTCCCCACGGATGCCCAAAAACCTCCGGTTTCCATGGCATTGTTTTCCATCCCAGTTTCGGTCGATTATAGGAAACGGTTCCTCCCAGTAATCAAGATTTTGGAATCGGATATGAAAAAGCTTCCGTTCGTTTGTTCACAGGCATCAGATTTTCGTTATATTATTTTCAGTCCCTTCCATAATCTGTTGTGGTTAACGGCTCTTGTTTTTCGGAAAAGGTCTACATCCGATTTTATTACATTAATGTTTTCCTGCTGGTAACGTACGATTACTGAAATGGTTCCTCCTGATTTTCCGAAAGCGTTGACGTTCGTTGCATTATTTTTCATTCTAGTTGTAGCCATTTATTAAATGATGGTCCCACTAATTGTCCAAAAGCGTCAACTTTCATTTCAGTATTTCCCCTTCACCCTTTATCACTGGTAGAAAACGGGCCTCCCCAAACTGCAGAAAAGAATCAAATTTTATTGCATTATTTTTCTTCACAGCCGCAGCCGTTTACAGAGAACGGAATCACATCGTTCGAAAATGCCAGCTTTCACTTCGTTATACGAAATTTAGTTGATGTTGAGAAACAATACTTCGTGATGATATTGAAACATTAACGTCCAATAGAAGCAATCGATTACAGAAATAGCCTTAGTAAATATTGGAGAACGTTAATGTTTTATTGCATTACTTTCACTTCCTGCTAAACTCGATTACAGAAAACGGTCCCGCCTGTTGCCCAACACCATTGATTTCCCTCATTGCCGAAAACTGATATAGAAAACGGTTCCTATGATTGTCTGAAGTGTTTATTTTGATTGCATCTCAAAAAGCTTGACCTCAAGTTGACTTTCACGAGCGTACAAAGGAATTTTCATCTGCTTCACTGTATACAGACTAAGATCAACCTCATATTTCATAAAACGGGTAACATGGGTGAGGTATTTTAACTGAAGAAGATGGAATGAAGTCCAGCTGAATGGTGATCCTGCACTTAAAACGGGAAAGCACCTTACCATCATTCATTCTTTTCAGCAAAGTTTTCTTTGAACAGCTCATATGAACGTATAACAGAACAAAAAAGAGTCAAGGTAAAAAATACAAATACAGTAAAAAATGGAAATACAAAGACGGAATTGAAAAAAAAAGTATTTCTTTGGAATGGCATTGATGAACGTCGGTCTATAAGAGTCACTCGTCAATAGCATACTCCATGGCAAATCTCACCTGTAGATGGGCGTACCGCCCGGACTGCGGTAGAAGAGAACGAGATGCGTGGAATCATTAGAGATGGGTGGATCTATATCACATGGAAGGAGCGTCCGTTCACCAACCACGCCCACAACTTCATCCAAAGGACCTGAAAGAAAAACGGAACAAGAATATGCGGTAGTGATGGAAAAAACGAAAGCTAATCTGACAGCTTAAAGCAGAGGAAGAGACTGGCTTAGTAGACAACGTTTCACTGTTGTAATATGTAAAGGCACTTCGATGAGTATATTTTAGTATTCGTTTCAAGGGTAGATTCGTAAATTGTCTTATAGGAAAACATAATAACAATATACATATATGTATATATACATATGTCTTATAGGAAAACAAAAACAATACATATATATATACACACATATATATATACATATATATGTGTATATATATATATATATATATATGTATATATATATATATATATATATATATATATATATATATATATATATATATATATATATATATATATATATATATATACAGTATATACTATATATACTGTATATATATGTGTGTGTGTGTCATTAAATGAGTATTTCCGTATTCGTTTCATGCCATTGTATCACATTTTCAATATCAAAATGATAATGAAGATATGAAGAGACGAACCATTAAAAAGAGACTCGAAATAATCTGCTTCTCTAAGAAACGAAGTGAGTCACTGGGCTCGGTCATGATGAGCACAATGAATGCGACACAGACGTTCCGAAAATAATGAGACCACAGAAAATACGCAGTTATCTTGCTTCGCGTGAGTATTTTATTTCTTCTCCTAATATGCTTGTTTACTCATTTAGAATATTCCGCTTTTTTACCTTGGGTGTTGTGGTATTTCTCTGGAGTAAAATCAGGCGTTTCCTTTATCAATTACTGAAATCATTTTATGGGGTTGATATTATTTTCCGTTGCTCCAAATATTGACTGACTAAAGAAATAAAAATGGGTTAAAATCTTCAATAATCATCTTTATATAAAAAAATATTTCACGTGAAAATAAAGTTCGGAAATTTTCTTTTTATAATCTCAATGGCTCTTTGAAAGGTGGCTTTATTGAAATTTTCTCACTTTATTTGCACTAATGGCGTTTCTCTACGTAGTTTTTAATCATTAAGAAAACACATGAAATATTTTTCCGCTCAAGGAGTGCTGAAGATTTTAACCTGTTTTTATTTCTTTAGTCAAGCAATATTTGAAAGCGAAATGAAACGCTTAGCAACTCCAGCAGAAGGGCATTCGACTGCATCGAAACTACAGTATAATCCCCAGTTACCCAAAAGAAGCCATCTCGGAGGAGACGCGTTTGTTTGCAGTGATAACAACCGGAGTGGATGGGTGTAAGTGGAAACACACTTGTGAATTAGAAGAAGGAAGCCGCTGTTGATATGCCAGATAAGGGGTGAGACCCTCCTACCCCTGGGGCGAGATTCCTCCTGAAGGATGAACCAATTTGTCTATTCTTAGAACACCATTCATACTCGACGCCTTAACAGATATTTAGTCTGATGTTCGTTATGGAAATTGCAAGGTTTATAAATATAAGCCTGAGAGAGAGAGAGAGAGAGAGAGAGAGAGAGAGAGAGAGAGAGAGAGAGTAAAAACTGATTGGGGTGAATCTTGACAAAGAAAGAGAGAGAGAGAGAGAGAGTAAAAACTGATGGGGTGAATCTTGACAAAGAGAGAGAGAGAGAGAGAGAGAGAGAGAGAGAGAGAGAGAGAGAGAGTAAAAGCTGATTGGGGTGAATCTTGAAAGAAGAGAGAGAGAGAGAGAGAGAGAGAGAGAGAGAGAGAGAGAGAGAGAGAGAGAGTAAAACTGATTGGGGTGAATCTTGACAAAGAAAGAGAGAGAGAGAGAGAGAGAGAGAGAGAGAGAGAGTAAAAACTGATTGGGGTGAATCTTGACAAAGAGAGAGAGAGAGAGAGAGAGAGAGAGAGAGAGAAAGTAAAACTGATTCGGGTGAATCTTGACAAAGACAAGAGAGAGAGAGAGAGAGAGAGAGAGAGAGAGAGAGAGAGAGAGAGAGCAATTTGATCATTGAGATAGAGCATGCATGTGATATCATTTGCACCCGCATTTTTATAAGTACCTCGAGTGCATTCAGGAAGTGACTCCCCAACCAATTACTCTGGGATATTTTGCAAAGTTAAAATAATGTTAATGCAGCTGATATATATCTGCCAGAATTTTCTGCTGCAAACTTTTCCGTGTATAGAATTTTACGCACAAGATATAGCCTTATCAAATTCTTTACTTAAAAAGATATTCATGTTTATTTTACATAGTAATATATTTATTTACTATATAATTGTGGATTTTTATTACACAGATTGTTAGCCTTATCAAATTCTTTACTTAAAAAGATATTCATGTTTATTTTACATAGAAATATATTTATTTACTATGTAATTGTGGATTTTTATTACACAGATTGTTAGCCTTATCAAATTCTTTACTTAAAAAGATATTCATGTTTATTTTACATAGTAATATATTTATTTACTATGTAATTGTGGATTTTTATTACACAGATTTTTTCACGAAATTGGGAATCTCTTAGCAAGATGTTCATTATTATCTTGCATGTTTCACATGTATTTGTACGTATCAGTCTCTTAAGTATATTCGATACTATCATAAAAAATGCGTTATTATTATTAACTGGACATTTTGTAGGAAAAACAAAAAATGAAAACAGTTTGCCGTTGTACAGCTAAAACTCCTTTTGAAACATTAATAAATGGACACAAAATACGGTCTTTATTTAATATATATATATATATATATATATATATATATATATATATATATATATATATATATATATATATATATAAATGGATCATGGTTTAATAAACAATTAATATTGCGTTTTAATTTCCTATGGTTAGTAAGATTAATTTCTAAACTTTTAGAATTACGAAAATAGTATACTGACAATGTCGACCTAGAAGATTATTAGTACGATTATTATTCATCACAGTAGTAGTAGTAGTAGTAGTAGTAGTAGTAGTAGTAGTAGTAGTAAAAATAATATAATAATAATAATAGCTTTAGTAAAGGTAGCAGTAACAGCTTGAAGGAGAAAACACGTTTTTTAAGGTTGGCGTAATGTTAGCATTATTTTTCATTTCAATTCAATTTTTATTTTAATGATAAAACTTCTCGACGGATGGAATTCGCCTGACTCAAATGTACTAAGAGTGAATCCCAGGTATATTAAAAAAATGCATATAATCAAGTCAGTGGTATTGCGCGGCCGGGATACAATTTTTTTTTTTTTTTTTTTTGTGAGAATGGCGATCTCGAATTATCACGGTCGAACCGCGTTGCGAATTTCGAAGTTCGGCCTTGGAAATTATCGAAATCATTCACACCTGAAGTCCAAAGATGAATACGATTTACAGGAGCAAAGACCGTATAACTAACCTGATTGTGGCTTTATATCAATAATAAAAGAAGGAAGAGAAGGATATTCTCTCTATCATTCATGGACCTAAGTATACTTATTAAGTACAGAAAGGAATAAAGACCAGAAATATAGAGATGAGGTACTCTAGGCATCTTCAGGCAGAGTCATTCACTTCGAAGATATATGGTAATTTAAAGAAGTGGGCGAGTCCAGTAAGATAGCTTGAGGAGAGGAAACGACAAAACCAGTAGTTTAGCTGCATTATGACGAATACGTCATGTTCAGGACTAGGTAATTGTAGCCATAACAACGAGCGGACTGTTTAGTCTGCAAATGGACGAGTCCACAGATATTAGCGATGATGACCAAGTCTGGCTTTATGTGTTGTATCTGTGAACTAAAGCTGTGCAAGACAGTCTTAATAACTCTTCACGGCCACTCTAAGCGAGGGTTTTTTTCCGATTATTCGTGACCATCTGATACACGTAGGTAACATGATATAATTTTTCCTCGTTTCTCCATCACGGAGGTTGATATATCATTCTAATGGACAGTTATGATTTTTTTTTTTTTTCGAGTCATTGATGGAAAGCCTCATAATTTCGGTATCCTCCTAACGCCCAGAGACTAATGATCGTTATTAACTTTTAAATACCTGCAGATCTCCCGTATATATACATATATATATATATATATATATATATATATATATATATATATATATATATATATATATATATATATATATATATATATATATATATATATATATATATATATATATATATATATATATATATATATATATATATTATATATGTATATGTACAGTATATATGCAGGGAGATCTGCAGGTATTTAGAAAGTTAATAAAGATCATTAGTCTCTAAGCCGCTTCATACATCCACAAAGAAGGCTAATCATCAGTGCGTTGAATCCCCCGTTACACAGTGCTCTGTTCACCTTCAACCTGGAAGCACTCTTGCGCTTCCTGGGTATTATGGGCCTCTCTTTCCAATGCCTTTTTCATGTCTTTCAAACCCTTTTCATACCTTCATTCCTCTTTCCCCCTAATCTTCTTTTCAATGCGCCCGTCTTGCTAATCCACCATCGTCCATTATTTTCCCATGGCCGAACCATCTCAGATTTGACTCGCTCTTTCACTTTTGCTAACCTTCTTACCACTTCTAAATATCTTCGCATTTCTCGGTCTATCAAGTCTTTTAACGCAACATAAACTAAGCAAACGGTCCATCACCAAAGCTTCAATAATTTTTCTTCAAGTTTCAGTTAACATCCACACTTTATGTCTAAAAGGAAAGCTGGCTAATAATCCCACTTTTTTTTTTATCTTTGAACTCAGCACCCTGTACCTAATACCCTTATTAGTTCCTATCAGATTCCCATGGGTTCTGATATGGCAAAGTTTTCCCTTCATTACTCTTCAAAGAATAAACCCGGGGTACCCTCCGCTACCAAGCGTTTTGTTTTTTGTATAAAAAGTATACCTTAGTTTTACCAGACCACTGAGCTGATTAACAGCTCTCCTAGGGCTGGTCCGAAGGATTAGACTTATTTTACGTGGCTAAGAATTTGGTTACTTAGCAACGGGACCTACAGCTTGTTGTGGAATCCGAACCACATTATAGCGAGAAATGAATTTCTATCACCATAAATAAATTCCTCTAATTCTTCATTAGCCGGCCGGAGACTCGAACTCGGGCCTAGCGAGTGCTAACCCACAACTCTACCGACACTCCCAACGAGGAACATGTTTTTTTGTATAAACCTTCCTATCTACTTGCGCAGGTGTATACTAAGCAATATTATAACCACCTTCCTGTCTACTTGCGCAGGTGTACTAAGCAATATTATAACCATGTAATTCTTACAATGGCCTGTAAATCACTTTTTGTTGTACAAACACAAATTTTTCTTTCCTTCCGTTCTTTGGAATTACACTCTCGCCACTATGATGCAGGAACTCTGAGAGTTTAAACATCTCTCCATTCTTCAACTTTTTTACATCCTCAAGAGTCACTTGCATAGCTAGCTATTCCTTGATTTACATCGCATTCTTCCTGCCTAGCATCATCATGCTCTGCCTCTCATCTATCACGTTATTCAACACCGCCTCCAAATATTCATTCCCGCGACGCAATGACGGAATTTCTCCATTTGCATCGAGCGAGGGCAAGTCTTCGTTCTGAACGTTTTCCATTTTCCATCTTGCATGTGACTTTTTCTCTATGCAGTTCTAATTTTCTTCTTCTTCTCCGAGAGGCTATCACAAGAAATTCGCTGGATCTCAATGACTTCACTCTGGAACGTTCAAACACCCTTCAATTTCCATATCTCTTACTCTCGTACCGTTTAGGTGAAAGAAAGGTAAAATTGCTTCTAAATTCTTCAAGCTTACGATAACTTGTAGCAATAGAGGGATTTTGGTAATAGAGACTAACAAGAATTGGAGGGAGGGTTAACGAATGGGTAAACTTATAAATTATTTAATTTACATTGTACAATGTCTCCCAAATTTTAGCCATGAAATCCCTGTTTCACAGACAAATGATTAACAAATGTAATGTAAGTTATCTTCAGTTAATCTTCGAATAAAGTTTATCATATCAGTAAAAAGTAATTTACCCCAACAGAGGCCCTCAGTTAAAGACTTAAACTCCACCGTACTTTTTTTTAATAAAGAGAACTGTACAAATAAAAGCCTAGAATATCGCATAATTCAACATCCCCAAGCATTTTACTGTTGCATTTTGATTTCCCTGGAAACCATTTCGCGATATAAAAACATTAATCGATTAGCATCCCGCAAACAGAAGAATGGAATAGAAAAAAGCCACGAAAAAGCTCCATTTGCCAACATCCATTTCTGTCCCCCAAAAGATTTCATTGCGAAATTCGAAATGATTCTTTGGTCGTGAGCTGGCGGACGTATTGTTTTCTGTCTTCTTTAATAAAAAAAAAAGAAGATAAGTTGAAGACTTATCACTTATTATTTATCACTCATCTTTCTTTATCTGGAAGTTCCTAGAAGATTAAGAGGGGGAAATAGAGGAAGTGGAGGAATGAGAGGAAGAACAACAACAAAATAGGGGTAAAAAAAGAAAAGGAATGAAAAACGGAGAAACAATAAACGAATATAGACGAAAGGATAAGGAAGAGGCGAAAGCGAAAGAGACATGAATTGGATAGAAAATCTGGCTATCGAAAAACGAGAACAATAAACCCCAGTGTCTCCTCTGGAGACATATCGAAATTGTCAGAGTTAATTTCTCAGGAGGAAACAAATTGCCCGGAAGTACGAGCATATGTGTATGCGCACTCGCGAATGTCTGCTTGCGTGTGTATGCTTGTGTGTGTGTGTGTGAGAGAGAGAGAGAGAGAGAGAGAGAGAGAGAGAGAGAGAAAGAGCTATTGTCACTCTCAAAAAAGTTAGAGGGAACACTGAAAAAAGTTTTACAACGGCGAATGTTAGCAGTGCCTGTGGAGTGGGAGAGCTGAAGCTAGTAGATATAACACTTCTATTGTTACCTTAGAAGTCGATCAAAAATTATATTTTATGTAAGAAAAAATATAATCTCTCTCTCTCTCTCTCTCTCTCTCTCTCTCTCTCTCTCTCTCTCTCTCTCTCTCTCTCTCTCTCTCTCTCTCTCTCTCGTAGCCTGGGTGGCAGTGAGTCAAGCTCACAGAGCGAGGAATAGATGGGCACGTTCCCTAAATACCCAGTGTTCCTCCATTGACCTAAGGCACGACCTAAGCAGTGAAACAGGCGTCTAACTGTTGGACGACTGTTGCTGATCGCAGATAGGGCGAAGAAAGAGAAAGAGAGGTGAAGAGAGAAAAACAGACTTCAATGTTCATGCTGTCAAAATTTATGCCATGAAAACAGGAGGACCTGGGCGAAGTGTTCCTCACCCTACTGGAGTGAAATCCCTCTCTCTCTCTCTCTCTCTCTCTCTCTCTCTCTCTCTCTCTCTCTCTCTCTCTCTCTCTCTCTCTCTCTCTCTCTTTGTTTTTAATCTGCCATTTTTCACTGATCCGTACAATAAGCTTTCAGAAATATGAAAGAAGCACGCGGAAAGTCAGACGTAACTTGAGTTCATCTCGTCATGCGAGGGGTATGAAAATGAAACATCACAATGTTTGCCAATATAAAGCTTCATACACATTACCATAATCAGATGCACGGTGCCTTTACAAAGCTCCTGTACCATTCAAAATTCATGTATGCAGACAAGTACGCATTCATTCACGTTTATTTGTTACATATGTGTATACTTGCACAAACTGTGCTTGGTGGTGGTTCCTGAACGGAAAATTACGAGAGAAATAGTTGACACACCCAGACCCGCCAGAAGAGATTTTCAAAGAGAAACGAATTCATAAGACGAAATTCGGAAATTCGCGCGACTAGGCAAAACATACGTGCTAACTTCGAGTTAATTAAGACATGTACCTTGAGAAGCCTTGTTCCTGCAAGCGTTAGATGTACTCATCCTTTGATCTCTTCTCTGAACTCCTGCCAGTTCCCTCCTCCTCCTCGAGAAATCTGAGAGAAATACCTTGCAGAAGAGATCCTTCTAGGATCAGTCTCCTCCTCCTCTCCCCCCCCCTCCTCCTCCTCCCAGGCACTTGACGAAATCGGAGAAAATTGTTGACTGCGAGGTAGGAGGGGCTTTTCTAATATACTCCTTCTCAGTCTTCTTTCTCCCTTGAAAAAAAAAATCCAGGAATAAATGTCTTCTAAGGAGAAAGAAATATAAGAACATACGCACTTTTGCGCCCTTCCCCAGCGCCTCATTCCCTACCTCTTGTCCTCAGGAAATCTAAGAGAAACGCCTTACGAAAGAGACGGCAATAAATTAGAAGAGGAAGCGCCAATAAACTCCGGGTTAGTATTACAATAAATCTTTTGTAAAAGACGATAACAGAGCGCATGAGACTTCGCACAAGGTCTTTACGACTTGGCTGCGAAGGTATCACAAGATATCGACCCGACGAGGGAGGGAACGGAGCTATTTGGAAGCCAGAAAGTTGCTTACCAGAAAAAGAAATCAATCTAACTTTCGGAAAGGAGCCGCAAAGAGGCGTGAATGGTGCTGGGAAAAAATAGGGGGGGAGAGAGAGAGAGAGAGAGAGAGAGAGAGAGAGAGAGAGAGAGAGAGAGAGGCTACTGAGGAAGTTAATAAAAATCTGGTATAGCAAAAAGCTGACAAGAGACAGAGAGAGAGAGAGAGAGAGAGAGAGAGAGAGAGAGAGAGAGAGAGAGAAACTTCTGGGAGTTACTAAATATTTCTGGCATAGAATAAAACTGAAGAGAGAGAGAGAGAGAGAGAGAGAGAGAGAGAGAGAGAGAGAGAGAGAGAGAGAGAGAGAGAGAGCTAATAGAAATTGCTGGTTGTACTAAAAAACTGGCGAAGGAGAGAGAACGAGAGCATCTAAGATCCAAAAGTCCCTCCCTCTCACCCCTCCCCTCGCTTCCGCACCCATCCCCCAACCCCAGCCCATCCCACCCCGCCCCTGTGCTTCTTGAATTGCGTCCAATTGTCAGTTTTATTTTCCTTTCCTCAACGTCGACCGACGAAGACCCGACGACTGAATTTCTCTGGCGAATATCTTCCTACTCTTTCACAATGTGTTCCACTCCCCTCATTTTGCGTCCTTGCTGGTCTTATATGAGATTTTTTGCTCATCATCCTCATATTTTCCTAATCAGCATACCGAGAACTTTAGACGGATTCAATGCAACAGTTCGGCTTACCAGTAATTTATTTATCATATAATTTGCATTGAATCTAGATGTAGATGCATTACATAAATCTTTGCTTGTTCCTTCAACATTTTCCTGCATAATATTCATATATCTATAAGCTTATAATTTTCATTTATTCAAAGCTTCGTAATTTTTCCCTATAGCCATGGGAATGCTTACGAACCTTCATAACATTATTTTATGTACTTGTGAAATATGTAAAAAAAAAAAAAAAAAAAAACAAATGACATTATTATAACACAGGGTCGAGACGGCAAGCACCAACTGCAGAGACATTACGCACCGGGCCAGTGGTATCAGAATTAGGCTCCTGGTTAGACGATGGAATGTCTGAACATAGGGGGTATTTTTATATGTTATCTATGCCACACACAAATTGTGTGTGTGTATATATATATATATATATATATATATATATATATATATATATATATATATATATATATATATATATATAATTCCTGTGCGTACTACACTTCATAAGTACGAAGGCTATCTGTGCGCATAATCATAAAAAAAAATAATAAATGTACTTTTTCCACATTTACATGATAGGGAAAACTCGTTCATTAGAATGGCAGTCAAAATAATTGTGCGTTCATGCAAATAACTGTTTCGGTTTACAGAAGCGAAATCATTTTGATGAAATTTCGACGTCGTCCCAAAAATAGACGACAAAATATATCATGCTAAATAAATCTGGAAATGTATGAACGTTAATATATCTGAAAAAGAGTAGAATTCTTGTTACACAATTATGAATTTTCCATTGTCTGGAATCTGCAAGGGAAAAATCTAATTGTGCGCTGACATCATCGCTAATTGGAAACTAATAATATACGGAAAAGAGAGAGAGAGAGAGAGAGAGAGAGAGAGAGAGAGAGAGAGAGAGAGAGAGAGAGAGAGAGAGAACTGCAACAATACGATATTTATTTTTGCATATATCTAAATGCACGTGCATACAAACATATATTAACATGTCACATGTTTTTGGGTCGTCTGTGCACAAATCTGAAAACCCTTTATTTGTTTTTCCCACAAAACCGAATATTTCCGTCATCCTGATAATCTGTAGTAACTTGAAAATGACACTTCCAAATTAAAATGCGAACAATGCAAACTTGAAATACCAGGAAGAACTCCATTAAATTCAAATCCACTCTTTGACAAATGTCTCCTTTATCACCTGATTTCATTCCATATTTCTGTCCTCATTTTAGTGAAATTTCGAAAGCAAAACCGATTCCACCCTTAACATTTTAATAGCTTTTGGAGTATTACCATCTGCTTTGTGAATGTGCTGTGGAATCAGATCAAGTTTGGTAGAGACGTGCGTTTACCCTTACTGTGAAAAGGGCATAATTTTTACTCTGCATAGCCTAATCAAGTTTTCTGATTTTAGTACTTCTGTATGAAAAATAGTTTATGAATAGATAATAGATAACAAGCGTATACATAGCCTCAGTATGCCAGTAGAATGCATTCTAAAGTAAAATTCATAATAAAATATGAACAGGAAAATAAATTACTCATTTTTGATATATTAGTTTTCAGAAGCGTTGACTGTTTAATATCACGGGTTTTAGCAATATAACTTTCATGGGTATGGGTGCTGAGTTTTGTAATTATTATTATTATTATTATTATTATTATTATTATTATTATTATTATTATTATTATTATTATTATTATTATATTATTATTATTATTATTATTATTATTATTTTGAACTAAATTCTCTATATACTCTCGCTTGTACGGAGCTTTTACTTTCATGTCTGACCGAAATAATTTCCTTTAGGATATTTCATACCACCACCAATAATTATTGAATGACTTATTCATCCATGCTTTCCCGACAGCTATCTTACAAATTTCAAAGTAACCTTAGTTTAAGAATTGCCGAATGCAAATTCTATCTAACTGTTACCAACAATCCTATGACTATTAGTTCTTATTTTTTTTTAAACTGAAAGAGGTCTCTAATCCTTTAATGACCTCTGGAGTCACATGTCAATTATATTGCCCCAGATATGACCTTGGGGAGGGAAAGGGGCTACTCCAATAGGAGGCTGGAAGTGCGAGAAGACTCGCCTTGGAGTGAGCTGCAATATCTGTAAGTTCCTCGTTGGGTGAGTCGGTAGAGTTTCAAGTCTCCGGCCGGCTAATGAAGAATTAGAGGAATTTATTTCTGGTGATAGAAATTCATTTCTCGCTATAATGTGGTTCGGATTCCACAATAAGCTGTAGGGGAAGTCGCGTTGCTGAGTAACCAATTGGTTCTTAGCCACGTAAAATAAGTCTAATCCTTCGGGCCAGCCCTAGGAGGGCTGGTAATCAGCTCAGTGATCTGGTAAAACTGAGGTATACTTAACCTTGTGTAGAGTATCGAACCCTGAATTTTCAAGAATTAGAGATTAGGACTCGAAAGGCAAATTATAATCGTAATTACAAAGATTTCAAAACTACTGACCGGGCTGCCAATGACCATCAACTCCCATACTTGAATCACGATTCACCAGGAAGATGTCCTGCAGTTGAATACACAAACTACATCAATTCCTTTTTACCTTTCGGAAGTTTTCATTGGAACCTAACCCCTATTGGTCCCCGGGTCTTCATCCTAACAGCGACACACTTCATAGCATTCTTTTACATACTTCATTTTACATATGGTTTTTATACTTTGCAGTATATTTTTACCTACGAATCTTCTTCAGGGTAAGTTATTATCCGTTTTACAGCTTTGGGAATGTCTTGAAACATCAGCCACTTGCAAACGAAATGTGCCCATGAAACGAACACCGTAACTATCTCATCTCCATATATACATACATACTGTAATTATTGGAATATATATGTATATATACACAGTATACACACACACACACACACACACACACACACACACACATATATATATATATATATATATATATATATATATATATATATATATATATATATTTATATATATATATATATATATATATATATATATATATATATATATACAGTCCTTATACCTCGAAGTAATATATTTTCATATATGTGTGTATATATGACACACTAACCAGTCGGCCACAAGAGGTAAAAATGAATACCATCTCCCATCAGCCCACCCGTCGAACTCAGGTGTTTTGCGTTTGGAGACGTGTATTTATGTACACGTATTTATTTATATACACACAAACACACACAAACGTCGCATATATGTATATATACATATATATATATATATATATATATATATATATATATATATATATATATATATAATATATATGTGTGTATGTGTGTTTATAGACGATATTTCTGCCAAGTGACCCCAAGAGTTTTCGCACGGGTATTTTATCTGCGACAAAAATTTCTTGGCAGAGGGGTCATTATCTTCCAAACGCAAAACACCTGAGTTCGACGGGTAGATGGTATTCATTTTTACAGTATTTGGTTAATGTTTTCCGTCGCTGGTAATCCCCGGAAAGTGGCTTATTTTACTAAACACGACGTTTGTAGCTTTCTGATTGTATATGACAAAGGTGGATACATACCTGGTTAAAACCTTTCCAAACGCAAAACACCTGAGTCACTATCTAGGAAACATCCGTTTTATATATGTCATATATGTACAGTATATATATATATATATATATATATATTATATATATATATATATATATGAATATATATATATATATATATATATATATATATATATATATATATATATATATATATATATATATATATATATATATATATATTATTTGAATGTGTGTGCTTGTGTCTATATGGGCGTGCATATATCTTTTGCATTATCTTGTGTTCAGGGCACAATATCTCACCTAATTTTAATGAACTCTCGCCAAAAGTTTTGAAACCAATTTACTGCGCAACAGAGATGAATGTGGTTTTCGTCTTCTTGAAGAAGAAAATGCATATTTCTATGCTAATCTTTCCTACACCCTTCTCTCTTACTTCTCACATTGATTAACAGTTTTTTCGACGTTGGTCAAAACACGCCTACGAAATGGAGCACACTGGTGTGTGTGTGTGTCTGTCATCTTTGTAGGTGTGTGTGTGTGCATGTGTGTTGGTGTGGGTTCTTTTCCTCTCTCTCTCTCTCTC
>NC_089744.1:14012500-14017500 GCF_040412425.1 Macrobrachium rosenbergii
CCTGCTGTGTTATTGTCTCTGGAGAATGACGACACGCAAAACGAGGCGCTTGAAGAAATTCCAAAATCTCTTGAGTGTTTGGAGTTGGGTGACCGGGTAATTGTTTTTCAAGAGATTGTTCAAATTTTTTACCACATCGAATTTAAACTAGTAAATGCAGTGGAAGATGGATGACTGCAAACAAGACGTGTTTTCTCAGAATACACAATCGTCCACAAAACCGGTCTTGTAAATTTAGTACTCTTTGATTGATCATGCACAAGCAAAAGCCGGTTTGGCGGAGATCAAACCAAACTTCATTTGTGATATGAAATTCGACCAAGGAACCTACCAATTTCTAAAGACTGCAGGAAAAAGTGCGTACAAAACCCAAAAGAAAGTTGACAAAATTTTGAGAAATGAACACTTCGCTTTACCTTTCTCTTTTACTGTTCTTGCCAGCTACTAAGTCCATTTTTACATGTCTGTTTTATGGTAATAAAACTGCAGAAAAAAATATTCCATTAAGGTCAAACGACGGGCATAATGACTTAAGGCGAACATTTCCTTTAATGACCCGAAGGTAATAACAAGAAGGCACCCCTTGCCATCTTTATTAATGGCCGAATTACATCAGGAATCATAAGAATTAGTTATTATCTTGATTACACGGCTACACTTCATAATGTGGGCGAGATATTTCGTTTTTTTTCCTAGTTTGTAAGACGTTCCGGTCAATTATCGTTTTAGTCTATGTGTTCGCTTATTCATTAGCCGCCTACCGGTAGGATCGTAAAGAGAACTAGAGCGTTTATTACTTGATTTCGTTCAGTTTCAGAAAAAAAGTAATGAGAAAAAATTCTTTATAACAAAACTGCAGAGAGGGTAAGGAAAATTAACACTGTGCTCTACATTTTGTTCAAGAGATTTATATATATTCAGGTATCTCACTTTTAAGTTTTACGCCTTTGAATATATGATTTTTGACACCCTAAGAAGATTTGTACTTTCATTATGGTTTATGGCAAACATACCATCGCATTTCCTGCCGTTAATAAAACTATTGGAGAAAGGGCTTTCACACAAATCTAAAATCAAAGTGGTCGAGCTTCTTGAATTCCTTAGTGAGATTTTGCCCTAAGGTTTTCTTTGTGATTTGTCTACTCTTGAACAATGCTCATTTGCAGTTTATCACTTGAAACTAGTTGAATTAAATTTGTATGTTAGAGTGGTTTCTCGTTACATTTCTCTCTTATAATATTTTTTTTTTATTTTAGGATTTCTGTCTTAAACCATATTCCTTAAAATTCCTTTTTTTATATATAACCTTGTATTTTCCAATGGTCTGTCTACCACAAATTCCTTCCCTTCCTGTTCCACTTTTGTCCATACCTAAAGATTTCGTCATTCTTAAAATTTTTAACGGTCCCCGAAGTTTATATTTTCTCCACGGTATCACTCATGTTATTTTTATTCTTATTTTTCTTTGGACTTTTACTTTGGGCAACTCTGACAATTTTGAAGACAGAATTTCGAAGTTGGCAATGCAACCGGACCATGATGGGTCAACGAAAGTTACCCTAAAACGCCATTGTCCTTTTTCGGACTTTTACCTTGAATATCCCGACAACTTTGGACCTAGAGCTTCGAACTTGGTAAAACAATGGGCCCATGATGGATTAATGAAAGTTCGAAAACGCAGTCTGTGTCCCAGCAGCGAACAAATCCCCCTACAAAACATTAAAAAAAATCTTTATAATTCCGTAAACAAAACACAGTGAATGGCATGCTTTTAAACAAGCACCTGGTTAAAAAAAAAAAAAAAAAAAAAAAATCCATCTATTCTGTAGTTCCTTATTGTTGTTTCAATTCTTATTAAAGATGCCCCAATCAACTTTGAAATTTCGAAAACTTAGCATCTAAATTTGCAACACGTTAGGATCAAGATTAGCGACCGAAAGCTAAGCACCAGCTATGTCAGACTTCTCAAAACATGAGAAGAACCTTGATTGGTCTGACTGCATGTTTTTTTCACCATAGCTCAAGCTGACTTATGCTCCCCCTGTGATACAGTATTTGTGCATTTGTTTATCCTGTGAATATTGAAAGGTCTAGGAAAAAAAAAGCAGTTATGCTGAAAACTGTCTGAATCTAGGTTTACTGTTCCTAACACTAAATATCCGATAAACCACATAAGTATACAGATATCAGAATGGCTAAGCAAGTCTTAATTGTTCTCTAGTTTTCGTCATTAAAGAGTAAACTTCCAAAGCAGCGTTAATCCCAGAGTAAGACTGCGTACGTCTTCCTCTTTCACCAAATGTCAGTGTTCTTCTGTTCCCTCAAAGTTGTAGTTACTTCATTACTTCAGTGTTAAAGCAAGTTTTCTACTTTAAGCCTCCAGCATTTTTTTTCATTTCAAATTTATGACCATTCCCCCTCGTCAAAGTTCATTGCCATGTCTTCACTTCAAGGGCATTGCCTTTCCTAAACTTCAAGGTTAATGTTATGCCTTTCTAATGAGGCTACGCCCAATCAATCATTCCAATTTTAGTCCTGGAATAAACTTTTTTAAAAACACGTAAAGGTCATCCGTGTAATATGGCTTTCCTTCTTTCATTTGACCTTTCATCTACCATATATAATATGGTTTTCTTGCTTTCTTTTGGTTTTTATGCACCCTAGATTAAAATAGAAGACATTGTTTAAATACCCTTCAGAAAAAAACTTATTAGACTTCTCATTTTAGTACACGCCATTTTTGTTTTAATCTCCGAAGGTACAACTGCTATATCAAATCATGGTCGCTGTCACTCTTCCAGATGAAGTCTCGCTGACATTCGCCAACGGCAGCGTGGAATTCGATTCATCAAGTCTTTTATTGCAGTTATCTGGCATCTGCTACTCTTGAAGTCTTCGCTTATCACTATGAAGTAGGCAATTCGACCTCCTCGCTTCCATAGAGAATTGCTGATAGCGCTTTGTCGTGTTGTTCTCAGACCTTTTCTCCTCGGTTATTTGTGTTCTTTTTTTAGTCGTTGATTCCCAGATATCTTTCTGGTGAGTGTTCGTCCTTTCTCTCTCTTTCTCTTTTTACCTGTTCCTGATTTTTTCCTCTGTCTCTTTGCGGAGGCATCGGAAATCTCTCTCTCTCTCTCTCTCTCTCTCTCTCTCTCTCTCTCTCTCTCTCTCTCTCTCTCTCTCATAATAATAATAATAATAACAATAATAATAATAATAATATAATACATTTTATAAGAATTTTAACACGATATGACGGTAACTCTGTATGCTTACTTACAGATTTCTTTGTTCTCTCTCTCTCTCTCTCTCTCTCTCTCTCTCTCTCTCTCTCTCTCTCTCTCTCTCTCTCTAATAATAATAATAATAATAATAATAATAATAATAATAAAATACATTTTATAAGAATTTTAACACGATATGACGGTAACTCTGTATGCTTACTTACAGATTTCTCTCTCTCTCTCTCTCTCTCTCTCTCTCTCTCTCTCTCTCTCTCTCTCTCTCTCTCGGGTTCCTTACACATTTCACGTGTGTTACTTTCCTATATTGCGCGCATCCTGAGTCCGTAGCTTAAAGAGAATATACCGCTTTAATGCATTATGAGTCCGTTGCTTCTGCGGTTCCGAAAAGGAACGCCAAGAACAAACTCTTCTAATATTTCATGGACATTAAACTTTTTATGGTTCCCCCATGGTAGTGAGTAAATGGGTTTGAACCAAGACATTTCGAGGTCAAGGAACATCCTCTCGTTCCTAAATTCATGGATCCTCAGAGAAAGGTGTATCCTCTTGCCTTCGCAGCGCTCACAATGAATGGGTGGGTACAGCCCACCGAGAGTAAGCGGAAGTGAGTCCTCTTTTTCGGGAACTTTTTTCAGAATTTTCTGCTCGTCTTGTGACCTGTTCTCGTGACGGGAACAACAAATACAGTAAAAAAAAAAATAATTCTGAAATGATAATCATAACGTGATTAATATTTAAAACATAAACTAAATGATGAAAGACAGTAAAACATGAGTGAAATCGCATCAGTTTTCGCAAGCGAATGAATATTTAGGTGTAGTTGTTTTGTTTGGGATGTCGCCCATGACGTGTCTGAACATTCCCTGTCTGGTAAGGCAGTGAAAATGTCACTAGTGGTCATAAAAATGGTCGTCGACTCTGGATACCCATTTCCTCTTAATATGAAGTTCGCGTTTTTCCAGTCAAGCTGAACCTTTCTTCTAGATATTATTCAAATCTCTCTCATAAGAGCAAGGGCTCCACTTAATCCTATATGTATGTATGTATGTATGTATGTATGTATGTATGTATGGAACTGGAAAATCAAATCTAGGCCAAAAGCCAAGCACTAGGACCTATCAGGTCATTCAGCTCTGAAATGGAAATTGTCAGTAAAAAGGTTTGAAAGGTGTAACAGTAGCAAAACCTTGCAGTTGTACTAAGAAAGAACTGTTAGAGGGTGGAAAGTCAGGTGGAAGAGAATATGAACACAGATATAGTAAAAGGTATGAAAGAGGTTGCAGCTAGGGGACGAGGGGACGCTGCAAAGACCCTTGAGTAATGCCCACAGTGCACCCCGTGAGGTGCACTGACGGCACTACCCCACTACGGGGGTATGTATGTATGTATATATATACATATATATATATATATATATATATATATATATATATATATATATATATATATATATATATATATATATATATATATATATATATATATATATTTGTTTATATGTATATATTGTTTGTTTATCTGAGCTGTGAAGGGACAGGAGCCTAGTTTTCTCCCATACCTAACTTATGAAGTTCCTGCAATGCGATAAAATGGTGCGATATATCCTTAACTGTGATCCAATTTCCAGCCTAGAGGGTGTGTGGGAAGTAACTGAAAGGGCCCCAAGAAAATTTCATACATCAGTTTTATATTTACGGGTTGATTACTCATTTCCTGATAGTTTCAAATCGTTAAGAAAATGAAACAATGCCATGC
>NC_089744.1:14025000-14057500 GCF_040412425.1 Macrobrachium rosenbergii
ACTGAGTTAATTCACTAAATCATCGGCACCTCTTGTCGCATGTCCTGGAGGGATTGCAGTGGTAGAGACTAAAACAAACAAGCAGGATGCGGAAATACACGAGGCAACGAAGTCTTAATCTTTAAAGGCAACAACTGTCCTGTCTGTTCGGGTCATTTACAGGTGTGTGTGTGTGTGTGTGTGTGTGTATATATATATATATATATATATATATATATATATATATATATATATATATATATATATATATATATATATATATATATATATATATATATATATATGGCAAGGTATTTTCCATGGAATTCTCGTTTAAATAGAGGCTTTTATTGTTTTGCACCAGTGGTTTGTACTCCCACGCAATCATGCCTACTGATACGTGTGCGCAAAAGACAATATACCACACACACACACATATAAATATGTATGTATATATCATACATATATATGTATGTATATATATTGTATATACATACATACATATAAATATATATGTATATATATGTGTGTGGTATATTGTCTTTTGCGCACACGTGTCAGTAGGCATGATTGCGTGTGAGTACAAACCACTCGTTGCAAAACAATAGAAGTCTCTCTATTTAAACGAAAATTCCCATGGAAAATACCTTGCTATGAATACTTCAAACAAACAGGAAATAAACAACGTTGTGACTTTGATCGTCCAAAGCTAGATGAACTATAATCCGCCGTACGAATGGGTTTTATCATATTGACGCCGCTCCTACTTAAGCCATCTAAGCTGCTGCTGCTGCTGTAGGGATTTGCCTTTGTAACGGCTCTCTACGTGATTTGCCTTTTAAGGGAGCAGTCCATTAGTCGGAAGCACTCTTATTCTTTGGAATATTATTGATGTCCTGCACCCCGTGGCGTTACGCCAACATTCAGTAGCCTACGGCGAGCGTGCTTTGTAAAACTCCTGGAAGGCGCATTCAACAACATTTTACGCGTAAAAAAAAAAAGTGCTTTAAAGGAGTCGCAACACGAAAATAAACAGGGATTCGTAAAGGCATGACTGAGAGGACACTTTAAAATATGTTGTTTACGAAGACAGCTGTGGTGATAGCAAGAGATAGCAGGGGGCGAGTTGAGGAATCACAAAAGGACTTCTCGTCCTCCTCCCTCTATTGCGTCTATTGTGCAATCACCGCCACTTCTGTCTCTCGGGGACAAAAGGGTGACATCTGACAGTCCTTTCTCCGTCTCTTCCATTCCCCCCAGTGGGAGACCCTCGTCCCCTATCCCTTATCCCTTATCCCCTATTCCCGGAACACCAGTCTCCTATCCCATGGCCCGGACCGCACAGCTACCCCATACCCCAATCCCCAAGTTCATTTTTGACCTTCCCATTCCCACCCTACCCCAATCCTATAAAATCAGAAGGAGAATGGTCTACCCAACAGCCAGCCACCGGCAACTGGTCTACGTCCGAATTGGACGCCTTCCTCCTCTTAATCCGCAAAACCGAAGAGGTTCTTAATCTCATTATAATGAGAGGATCTGGATTCAAGGATCATCCGAATGACGCTCTTCCTGGAAGAAATGCTTCCCCAAATATTTCAATCAAATGACTTTCCAAAAAAACCGTTCAATTATTTCCTCAGGATTTTTATTTTTTCATCTTTCCTAAACTCTCTCCCGATTAAATAGAAGTGCCCACTCAATAGATTATTAGGGGCTTTATGAGAATACCCTGGGAACTAATCAGTGGTGCTTGTTTGTTTGTATTCAAGTAAACATTTCACAAACAGACAGACACACACTGACCAACGCACGCGCACACACACACGCACAAACACACATATTCATATATATGAATGTTAATGTATGTATGTATGTATATCATATGAGTGCATTTGGTTTAAAGGAATAATGTCGTAAAGAAAATAAACAGAACATATAGTCTTGAATGGTTTCGTCTTATAAGAGATTTTCTAAACGGGTCAAGACCATATACTGTTCCATTTACTCTTTTACAGTGATTTGGAAAATGTCCAAATAGACAGGACCATTTTGTACCGTATCCTCCGTTTCATTTTTGCTAATGATGTTTTGCATGCATATATATATATATATATATATATATATATATATATATATATATATATATATATATATATATGTATATGTGTGTGTGTGTGTGTGTGTGTGTGTGTGTGTGTGTGTGTGTTTTCTGGGCAGAGTTTTCTCTTTCACAATTTTTGTTGTAGGCGATCGCTTACACACACACACACACACACACACACACACACACACACACACACACACACACACACAGACACAGACACACACACACACACACACATATATATATATATATATATATATATATATATATATATATATATATATATATATATATATATTTATATATCCAACGTGAGACATCAGACATGAGTCTAAGGCATAAAACCATGGTCATATGGTTATCTTCACATAACTTCTGATCCATTTCACAGTGACACTAAACTTAATTAATCATAGTTCTCTTCTTTTTCCACAAGTTTGTAGTTTTCATTTACGGGCTGCCTTAGAGCAAGAGCCCGTGCCAGCGCAAGGCTGGATTAACCTAAGACCAACGAACGAGTCACACATCCACAGAGGCGAGAAAGATATTATTTACGCTTCCGGACACCCAACGGGATAGCAGGTGTGACTGTCAGTGGCGCAAATGCAAGAGGCTCATTCGCCATCAAGAAGGCATTTCCTCCCACCAAGGGGTCCACAACACTCCACCATAGCAGCTCGCCTTCTATGGGATACGACGTGATTTAGAGCATCAACATACCAGATGTGAGCACCACTACCACCTCGGTAGCAATCAATTACAATCTACCTTGACAAGAATGGAATGGAATGGATTATAGAATTTTGGCCAAAGGCCAAGCGCTGGGACCAGTTATTCAGCGCTGAAAGGGAAGTTAAGAGTCGAAAAGTTTGAGAGGCGTAACAGGAGGACAACCTCGCAGTTGCACTATGAAACAATTGTTAGGAGAGGGTGGAAAGCAAGATAGAAAAAAGACAATAGGAATAGAGGTACAGTAAAAGGAATCAAAAGGACTGCAGCTAGGGGCCGAAGGGACGCTGCAAAGAACTTTAAAGTAATGCCTACAGTGCACCGCCTGGGTTGCACCGACGTTGCTATCCCCTTACGGACTACCTTGGCAGGTAGATATGCAAGATAGAAGCGAGCGAACAAGGTGTTCTTCCAAAAAAAAGTCTGAAAAATGTCGGCTTTCTCGGATGTGTTGTGTCAGTAACTTTTGATCTCCTGGAAATGACTTTAACTCCTCCCCCCAGCTCTGTCTTCCAAAATACCAAGATCTCGAAATGCTTAGTAGGCGAAGCTGTCATCGTAAGTGACAAGTCTATTGGATTCATATTTTCACTTTGCAGGGATAGATATTTTTGTTCAGGTCAGTTTCTTTTGTAAATGTGTGTGTATATATATATATATATATATATATATATATATATATATATATATATATATATATATATATATATATATATATATATATATATATATATATATATATATATATATATATGTGTGTGTGTGTGTGTGTGTGTGTGTGTGTGTGTGTGTGTGTGTATGACTGCGCATTTTGTTGTTGTTTCGCATTTGTGCAAATTCATAGAAATAACATACAAATACAAGTGATACTGTATTTTCGACTTGTCATGCAAATGGCACTTATTGCATTTCTCTCTCTCTCTCTTTCTCTGTCTTTTCACAGCATATATATTTGGAAGGCTACGGAAGGCCGAACCCTTCGAGCCGATTAGACGCCAAGAGATCATATTCCACTCAACGCCCCAACCACTGTCTTTTTTTTTTCTCAGGAGCTCTCTTCACTCTCTCTCCTCCCCTCCCCCTCCCCTCTCTCTCTCTCTCTCTCTCTCTCTCCACCCTTCCCTCCTCCTCTCTCTCTCTCTCTCTCTCTCTCCCCCATCGTCCACCCTCCCCACCCCCCTCTCTCTCTCTCTCTCTCTCCATCGTCCACCCTCCCCACCCCTCTCTCTCTCTCTCTCTCTCTCTCTCTCTCTCTCTCTCTCTCTCTCACATCCAACCCCCCATCTCTCTCACTCTCTCTCTCTCTCTCTCTCTCTCCATCTTCCACCCCCTCTCTCTCTCTCTCTCTCTCCATCTTCCACCCTCTCTCTCTCTCTCTCTCTCTCTCTCTCTCTCTCTCTCTCTCTCTCTCTCTCTCTCTCCCTGCCTGGCGTTTGTTGATCTCTCCTCTCACTGTCGGCTTTGTTTATCAGTAAAATAAAAGGATTCCCCCCATTCTCGGGACGAGACGCACTCACTACATTCCAACGAGAAAAATAAAAGCGAAGAGAAGAGAGAGCGAGAGAGCGAGAGAGAGAGAGAAAGACAACCAACCGGTTTGCTCCCTCGCATTTTCCCTCATCCAGCGACACAGGTTGAGGAGATGAGACCCTATTTTGCTTGTTTATTCAGCTCTTGATTGCTTGCGAGAGATCTGATTTGGCTAAGTAGCCCGGGATAGAAAAAAAAAGGAGAGGCTTCAAGGCGAAGAGGCGGCAGGACTCGGCTCGCTGTGGAAAAGCTAGCTGGTCGTCTTTTTGCATTTTACATGCGGCACATTTTTGTGTGAATGTAAACTGTTGTTTATGTCTGCAGCCTTTTTTTTTTTTTTTTTATGTCTGCACGTTTTTATATGCATGCGCTTGTTGAAGAAAAATGCACTTATGTGTATGCATACATGAAAGCAGGAAAGAAAGAGAAAGAGAAACAGAGAAAGAGCGAGAGAAAGAGAAAGTTAAGAAGTGCAGTAAGTGCTTACATGTTTATAAATATGCGCGCTGTATAGAAAAATACATACGTACGTATGCATACAAGGAGAGAGAGAGAGAGAGAGAGAGAGAGAGAGAGAGAGAGAGAGAGAGAGAGAGAGAGAGAGAGGTTATCAAGTTACTCTGACAATTACGGCACGAAAATGCAGCTCAAAGAGCAAAACACGGCACTTGATACCTCTCGGGAAGGAGTTTTCCTCATGCTTTTAAGGCGATACGGGGAAAAAATAAATTATACGTCCCTCTGAGGCGTGTATAACTTTTTCCATTTTTAATTTTTATTTGCTAAATATGTATATGAAAATATTGTACTAACTGATACTTTAGTGTGATTTTTTTTTTTTAATGTTTTGAGCGCTACAGACTGTAACAAAACGACAGGACGATATGTCCAGATAATACGAATACACTTTGAAGAGGTCACGACGAGTGACGGAACAGCCGTGGTGTTGTGTTCTTAGCAAATGGAACAAAGAGTTAATCTTCGTTTTTTCGTCCGTCAACTAAATTTGGAAGAATGTAGAAGATTCAGAAAATATTGTCAAACTAATAAGAAGTTGATCAACAGTCAAAAAGCCACAGAATTAAACGAAATCTGTATGGGAAAATGTCTGCTATATTGTTTCAATCACAATTTTCCTTTTTAATTCATTTATGCAGAAAAACTATCGTCCAATGTAAGTAATGGTTTGCTATCCGAAAAATTATTCACTTTGATCCATTAATTATTTTTTTCTTATTTTTGTTATGATTTTGCTCTAATGCTACGGAAAGAGACCTTCTCTAAACCTCTGAAAATATCAAAGATAAACTCCATTTCATCATATGTCATAATTGTTTTATAAATACCCTGTTTAAATAACTGTTTTTATGATCCAATATAATATTTACGGTTTAATATATTTATATAAGTGTACACGTATTCAATATAATTATGAATTTACAAATATATTTAACACAAGTTTTCTAGGGTTCAATCAGAAATGGCTTTTATTTTCTTAACACTAAAACATGGACTTCCAACAGAGAGAGAGAGAGAGAGAGAGAGAGAGAGAGAGAGAGAGAGAGAGAATGAATCAAAGAATGATAATAGTCGCCAGCAATCTCCGGCGAAAATGACATCCGAAATGGAAGCAGCGGCGTCTCATTAGTAGTCATTCCGGCAGAGAAACAACTAATTAGCCAATTTGAATTGATTGCTTGTTTTGTGGTTCAAATGAAAAAGAAAATAATGAACTGGACGAATGAGACTCGGACAAACCCCTCTCCCCTCCCCCTCCCTTACACACTCAACCTCCCCTTCTTACCTCCCTACCCCCTCCCCTTACCTCACTCCCCCACCCTCCTTCCTCCCCCTCCTCCCCGACACGCAACACCATTAGACCAATGATGAATTTTCTCTCAGATCCCCAATTTTCGTTCAAATGTTTTCAGTTTTCGTTTTTGGGGAAACACAAAGCAAATGGGAGTATCATTTGACAGAATCATTTCACAGATCAGCGTGGTAATGGTTCCCTGCAATTTATCTGTGATTAAAAAAAGAAAAAAAAAAGAATTAGAAAAAGAAGTGGTTTGGAGAATACAAAGAAAATGGAAGGATCATTTTGGAGTATCATTTTCCGGATCAGCATTTTAATGGTTTTATACAATTAAGCTATTTTTTTTCTTATGAATTTAGCAAAAAGCAAATAAAAAAAGAGATCAGAAAATACATAAATCTGGCTTGCTTCCAGTTGAGGAGAAGAGTTGTATTCATCCCGTTCAGATGTATTTGTTTATTGTTTGTTTCTTTGTCCACCAAATAAACCAAGCGGTATTTTACAGTGAGTTTATTTATCCTTTTAAATCAATTTCACGCTCAAGTGTTATCCAGTCCCACAAACAAAGAGAGTTGTCAGTTATTTTTATTCTTTTATTTTAGACTAAATGGAGAAAATTTAAGACTCGTGCTTTTATGTCTCAGGAACAGAAAGGAATAGAAAAATAACTTAATAACGATGATTGTTTCTCACCCTCAATTCTGATGTGAAATTTTCTCTTTTCGGCATTTGTGCGTAAGGCAATGAAAATAATTACTTTAAATTGTTTGTCTGAACTTTTATTTACTCTGACATGACGAAGTTCATTAACGCCTCCCTTTGTTGCGTTGATTGGTATGTAATCAATGATCAGCATAATTAATATTTTACCTATCGTATTTACTTCGTCAAAGGTCTCCTCCTGTTGCTAATTAGCAGGGGGTAAATGACTTCATTCTGCATTCGCGTCTCACCCTTTTATTGCCGTCATTAGAGCGAATTTCGCGGAGCCAATGTGCCAAGAGAGTTACCGACCGGTAAAGTTCCGCGAACTTTGGAAGGGTTCGAGATTAACCCTCTTCAGGAGCGTCGGTCGCTGCCTGACGCTCGGCGCGCTTCGGGCGAGAGGAGTGGGAAGGACTTTGATAATAAGAAAGAAGGTGAAAAGATAAAAAAAAAATGAGAAAAAGTTAAAAAAGGATAAAAAAGAAATCTATGTCGGGTTAAAGACTGAAGAGCACAATCAGGTTCGATAACAATAAACGATCGGGGAAGATTAAAAACAAAAGCAAATAAATAAAAACGTAGAGCAGTGCCGGTAACGCACCTGACGTGGTGCACTGTAGGCATTACCAAGGTTGTTTGCAGCGTCCCTTTGGCCCCACATTTTTGCCTTTTACTTGACCTCCATTCCCGCTTCCTTTCTTCCTTTTACTGTCCAACCTCTCCAACTCACTCTTTTGACTGTCTTTAGCGCTGAATGGCTGAAATCGCTCCAGTGTTTGGATTTATTCCATATTTTCATAAATCATCTATAAAAATCAAGATAAAGAAATGGTAGAAACGTCTGTAGAAGGTAAAATAAAAAAAGAATAAGAATCATCGAATGATGTGACAAGATACAAATCGGATCTTTTAAAAGAAGCAATCCCATGAAAGACCAGCGAGAAATGTCTATAAAGCGATGCATTGAAGCTTGAAAAAGAATAATGTGACAGGGAAAACTTGGAATTTTTAAACGATGTTCAGGCTTGAATTTAGGTCGGTTTCTGTGCTTCTGAAAATATCATTTTGACAACTGACAAACAAAAAACTTTGCAATGTGTCTTTGCCAAGTCTGAAAAACTAGCACAATACACATACTATTGCTCTTACAAATATCGATATCAGTTCTTTTACCCAACAAAGAAAGATATTAAATGTTTTTAAAAAACTTTAGAAAGATGTATTTGACATATCAAATATTCATTATTACTTGAATAACCTGAATTGTATGAAACAGATTTTCAATGTAACTTGCCCGCACACCCTGGATGTTTTCGCTGTTTCATTCATTTTGCTTCTAACAGTTTTGTTTTTTATATTTTTCAGCGCGAGTCCTGGCTGATAAATTCACGTTAAGACTTTTGTTAATATCCATTACAGTGTTCGACTCCAAAGCATTATGATTTGCTAATGTGAAATTATGAAGATAAAATTTACTCTAATGAATGACCGGTGTCTGATACATATATATATGGAACGTACCAACCACTGGGCATTCATCAGAATAAAGTATTCGTCATTAACACTTTTTTCGCTTTGACATGTCATAACGCTTTCGAATCCAGCACTGTAATGGAAGTCATCAAAAGCCTTGAGGTGAATTTACCGCCCAAGACCTTACACAAAAAAAATTATTAAACAAATCTGTTAGAAATGAAAGAAATGAAACGACGAAAACATCCATTCATAGGAAACTTTGGCCGCATTTTGCAGAAATGGAATGCAAATAAAAATTTCTTTTATATTCGAACTTTTCTCTCTCATAAAATGTTTTGAACAGAAATCGCATCCCCGCGCAATTGGATGTGCAATACCCAAACTACATTTGGAAATCAAAATACAAAATTAAAAATAATCAAGCGGAATACATAAGCATTCCTGCAACTGTGATGAATTTGAACATATCTGCACGCTTCTGCTCCCGAGTGTTCCGTTTACATATGTGTAGGAATGTATGTTTATACGTCGGTAAGTGACAGAGAAATTTGTATACCATGAAACTTCCCAGCCCCATCTCTCTCTCTCTCTTCAATATATATATATATATATATATATATATATATATATATATATATATATATATATATATATATATATATATATATATATATATATATATATATATATATATATATATATATATATATATATATATATATATATATATATATATATGTATGTATGTACTGTGTGTGTTAGTATGCATGTATGTGGATACATGAGACTTTATGCCCATACTCATTTGTTAACTGTATTTACATACGCACGTGTGTGTATGCATAAAAGTGAGTGTGAATCTCTCTTGTACGTCTGTACACAAACATGAACGTACTTGAAGAGCGCACGAACGTTCAGCGCATGCGCATGCAACTCCAGAAACTCGAATAAATCCTCAAAGCCATTCATAACCGACGTCTGAACCAACCCACAAACATGCACCTCGAAATAAACTGCATCGCCTTTTTAACGACGCCCCAATAAATAAAACCAACACAAAAGCTTGGAGAAGTTACAATAAGAAGGAGAGAGAGAGAGAGAGAGAGAGAGAGAGAGAGAGAGAGAGAGAGAGAGAGAGAGAGAGAGAGAGAGTTGTGGGAACTGGAGAGTGAGCTTCTGCTCGAAAATAACGTAACCCTCCAGGTCACTGGAACACAAAAGGATAATACAGCCTGCACTCAAGTGGGAGGTCAGATGTCCTCAACAACCGTAGGGACACCCAAACAAAATGCTTAGAGAGAGAGAGAGAGAGAGAGAGAGAGAGAGAGAGAGAGAGAGAGAGAGAGAGAGAGAGAGAGATTTGGAGATGGAATCTGAGCAAAAAGTAAGTGTGAGAAGACGTTCACATAAATTTCTTAGAGAGAGAGAGAGAGAGAGAGAGAGAGAGAGAGAGAGAGAGAGAGAGAGAGAGAGACCATAAAGGCTTTTTTTTCATCAACGTGGAGAAGTTGAAATAAGAAGAGAGAATAAGAAGAGAGAGAGAGAGAGAGAGAGAGAGAGAGAGAGAGAGAGAGAGAGAGATTTGAAGAAGGAATCTAAGCAAAATGTAAGTGTCAAACGAAATTCACATACATTTCTTGGGGAGAGAGAGAGAGAGAGAGAGAGAGAGAGAGAGAGAGAGAGAGAGAGAGAGAGAGAGAGACCGACCCCAAAGGCTTTTTTCATCAACTTAACCTATAGCTAAAGGAGGACCAGGGACGGGAGGAAACAACAATAGACCATCCCCTCCCTTCAAGTATTCAAGAGGACAGAGGACAAACATCTTCAAATGGAAGGAAAACCTGGACTGCATGAGGCAACACGGTACCCCCTCCCCTCTCCACCCCTTACCCCTAAATCCTCCTGCCCTTTCCCCTCCCCTATTTCCCCCTAAGGGGGAAGTCTTCATATTCTGCAGGACCTTCAATAGGAGTTTTTCGATTGTGTACTTCATTAAACAGACCCAGAGCGCCTCGCCTTTGAAATTCGGATCTAATCAAGGGAATTATGGCAGTCCTCTGTGTTCTCGCCTTTCAAGACTGTTCCAGAATGAATAAATTAAGTTGGGGAAACTTCTCGGAGAACGTTAACAATAAAATGTTAGTTTGAGTTTGATTTTAATAAAAAAAAAAAGGTAATGTTTATTTCAAAGTGCACATTCTGTGTGTATTTCTGTAGTGTCTAAGGGAAAATCAAAGAGATCGGGCTTATGAATATGCAATATTAATGAAGTGATTAACGTCATAATAAGAGCGTCTCACACGATGTGGGAAGTTTCTAAGAGAACCATGAAATGTTTCAATGACTCCAAGCACGTATCCATTCCTCCGTGATGCTCATCCCAATCATTTGGCACAAAAGTTCTCTCTCTCTCTCTCTCTCTCTCTCTCTCTCTCTCTCTCTCTCTCTCTCTCTTTACTCTGTAGACCTCAGCAGGGTATTGTACAAGCAGGGTCGCGGGCACGAGAATTACGGTTCAATTTGAGGAAATATAACAGCACGCCCTGCCCAGAGGGGTGGGTACGTCCGTTTCCAGTTGTACCTATTTCTTTGGGCTTGTCACATTTCTTGTTACTCTCATTATTTTCTCATGACTTACGAATCGTCTGTGACAGCTTCTTCATGCAATCGTGGAAAATGATACGTAATTCTCTCTTATTCTGAATTAGGCACTGAACTGACACCATAGTTTTATTATTTTTTTAATGTATCAGTTGCAATCATTTGGACCGAAGACTCAAACCGTACGGTATTAAACATAGGAATGATATCCCTCTGAAATGGGAATGGTATCCTTAACATAAATACAAAATGTATTCATTCTCAATATTCATGTAAGCATCCTCCCACGATACTCATAGGGTTCTCTTGTCAATCATTCCAGACGCATGAAAGACTGCGAATTTAATACAGCCCTTCGAGCGTGCACCAAGAAATTTCGCCTAGGGACAGAGGACCGCGGTCTATACCTTTTCGTCTGTTGGCAGTGAAAGGACCTAAACGAGGTACTGTGATTACAGACCATCAGAGACCTGGGGCAGTGTATAACTCCTCCGAAGGTACACAACAAAAGGCCGAGGGGAAGGTTTCTGATAGAGATCTGAACCGAGACAATTTACGGAATGAGACGCGAAAGAATTTTGAGAGGGATGTTTCTAATGCTATGAAATTTCCAGAAAATGAAGCGGACGCCTAACGAGTAAAAGTAACTGAGTCGACAATTTTGTCCATCATTTTTGAACAAGAGGGTGTCATTTCCCATATGGATATCTAAGGCTTCGATGTGATTGGCTGTCGGTCCCACGCTTTATAACGATACATTCCATGCTTAGGACGGAGAATTTCTTTCCTTCCTCTCTCTCTCTCTCTCTCTCTCTCTCTCTCTCTCTCTCTCTCTCTCTCTCTCTCTCTCTCTCTCTCTCTCTCATATAAACACAACCACAAACTGTTTTTATATATATATATATATATATATATATATATATATATATATATATATATATATATATATATATATATATATATATATATATGTATTTATATATCTTTATTTATTTATTCATATATAAGAAGGTCATAACCTTTCGGATCTCAGAAGTTTAGCGATAAAGTTGTTAGCCTCCAAACTTTTTCTTGACTTCCAGCTACCGCTGATACCCATTCACAACTCAGTCGACTGTTAGCTTTAGGCGTGGCGCAAACGGCGACCCTTACAAATGCAATATCAGTGTTCTAGAACTAAGCCACGCCAGAGAGGATGGTCCTAAAAAGTATTAAGCTTCCAGTTCTCTCCAGCTCTTTTGGATGAGATCGCTATCCCGTGCCCTTCTCCAGTCAAACTGCAAACAGCCATAGTCATTTAATTACCAGGTACGGATCATTTTGAATTCAAGTCCAGGAGATTTCAAAGTTAATGCGTGAAGCGTAACCACTGTGTGTGAAGTACAGTAGATGCCAGAAAAAAAGTAAAGAATACGAAAGAAGCCGATGACTTTGTAGATGACGAATACCAGTCATTGAGATGATTACCTGAGTATTGGGTTGAAGACTTCTCTAAAAAGTGAACTGAATATAAAATTCTCACAGATTGCGTCAGACCAGTCAGACCAGTGTTTCCCAACCTTTTCTGACCTTAGCACCCCTGTAGTCAGGTCAAGCCAGTCCAGCACCCCCTGACAGTTACTAATATATTATTACTAGGATAAAAGAAAGTGAATTGTACTGCTTGATTATTAGATTTTATTTTGTTGATGATTTCATAAAACTAAAACAAAGTGCCACTATTGCTCACAGCAGAAATAAGAAAACCCGAGAAAAAGAAAATACCATGGACAAACTCAAACATGCACTGCTGGGTGATCAATCATACATATATCAACGTGACTTTTGTTGTTGCATTTACGCAACTAGTTTCTCAATTCGAGGCTTCGTGTTGGTCAGAGCCACCCTTAAATCATGGAGCAACCCAATTTGAAGGCGGCTCCGGGAGGTTGTCTTGATTTGGAGCATGGTGGAGAATGCCTTTTCACAGAGGTAGGTAGTTGGAAATGGGATGATTATTTCCAATGCTGTTCTTGCTAGTCCAGGGTAAGCTACCAACTGATCACACCAGAAACCTGACAGTGGTAGTGTGCGAAATTTGTCGGACAACCTTGGTTCACCTGCGGGTAAATTAGCTTCTCTTGTAGGTCATCATTATCATCCATATCTGCTAAAAAAAGGGCTGTTGTATCCATTCTGGAAATGTATGATCCATGGGAAAGTATTGTACCATAGTGGTCTCTAGGAACGAGAGGTGAGCAACAATATTTTCTACAAGCATTGGCTTGATTGCCTTGTCTCCCAGTTTTTCAGCCAGGAAAGGAAAGTTTCCCACATGTCCTCCCTGGATTCGACGCTTCCACAGTGACAGTTTCTTCTTGAAGGCTTCTACCTTCTCTGTACAATCAATATTATTAGCAAACATGCCTTGCATGAACAAGTTGAGGTCATGCAGATGACTGAAAATGTCTGCCAGGTAGGAGAGCGAGAGGATGAAAATTTCGTCCTCAAAATTTTCAGCGAAATCGTTCTGATATTCTAGGAGAAATATTGCAATCTCATCAGTGATATTTCACCGCCATGTATGTATTGCTTCCCAGCACCCCTTATAATAGATTTCAGCAGCCCCAGGGGGTGCTAGCAGCCCAGGTTGGGAAATACTGAGTTAGACAATAGAGAATGTGATGTGATAAAGGCCTGTCAAAAGAAGCCAGTGGTTAATGGCCTTGTTCACAGAACCTTTCTCTTATCATTAAACTGTCTTCAATGAACCATGTGCTTATTCTGTGAGATTTTAGACTTCACATGTTTCGATTTGAAACTTTGACTACGAAAAGTACGAGTATTTAAGTATTTCTTTAGACGCTTTTTGGAAATAGTGGCTTGGAATACGTACTACATTAGTTTGCAGGCACTTGAGAAGTTCACAAAGGGAGAATGATTTGCTTTAAATAAATAAAGTTACTGTGTATACAGAGGATATTCGAAGTTCTACCCATTGACACTTGTTTATTTAATACTTAACTTCTTTTGACAGAATCTCATCTTTGTTTCAACAAACCATATCATGTCAAAGAAGTTGAAGCGTTCCAGTACTTGTGATCACCTTGAACTGCATTAATCAGCTGACTTCCTTTACGAAAAATAATATCGAAATTATATTTTTAAACTAGTTTAGGAGACACCCGGCAACTTTGTTTCAACGACCTAGGAAAAAAAAAAGCTGTCAAAGTTCAACGAACGTGAAATCATTCAGGTAATGGATTAACCCCATGATGTTCAACCTGCCAACCAACCTCTCCCACTCACCCCTCTTCCCTCACCCCTGCGCACCTCCACCCCCTTTTGGAGCAATTTTTATTCGGAACACGCGTGGGGGAAATTCAGAATATTGCTGTAATATATTCAATAAAATTCATGGATGAATGGACCTAATAAAGTGAATATTCCATTCCAATAAACTGTTGATCCAATACATTTTTCTTTTTTTTACTGATGTAAATATGGGCCAGTATGTTCGACTCATTTCAACTCTATTTAACTTTTCCATATACCGGTAAACATTTTCTAGAAATCATGAGATCCAAATTAGAAGACACAAAACTACTTTTTTCCAAGATAAACATTTGTTTTATTTATATTCCTTTCATTAGTTTTATTCATTGATCTTTACGTTTGGCAACTACTCAACATCATTTCATTAAAATTCCACATTTTCGCTTCAGGAAAATCATTCTTTTCAATTTTTCAATAATAACCCAACTTCTCATAAAATGCAGTATTTAGCTCAGACACTTGATGAACATTGACACTGCAGTACCTTACGGCTTACCAGTTCAATTGAGTTCACTGGCAATGTCCATATGTGCAAGAAATTCAATCTAGACCAAATCTGGATTAATCCGCCAACTGTGCTTTAACTCCTTGTCAAACGCTTGCCGTGTAACATTGTCCTCGGATATCTTGATCATTATATGAGAACATACCTGTGGCCGCTTGCATGTCGATACAAACACAACATTCATTTTGGCATGGGGTTATTAAACCCATGTTCTTCCTTAATCTGGCTGAGATCCACCATAATGACTAACTTTTATGTACCTTAATTCATTACTTAGGCCGACAGAGGAACAAATGTCATTAGACAAAACGTGCCTAAGTCATCCGCCTATCTAGAGACTCAAATCTTGGTCCTGTTGCTGGAGAGCTGAATATCTTTCACCAGTAAACCACGATGCATGTATATATATATATATATATATATATATATATATATATATATATATATATATATATATATATATATATATATATATATATATATATATATATTATGTACATACACACACATACACACACACACACACACACACACATATATATATATATATATATATATATATATATATATATATATATATATATATATATATATATATATATATATATATATACATACAGTAGATAGATAGACAGAGAAAACTTACTTGTATGCATTACTTATCATGTTTTAAGTTATTATCCTCCGATTCATTTGGGTAAGCGTTAATTCTGGTATGGCTGTCATCGCATTTACCATCATTTTACTTCTGATCAAACAGGAAGACCTATTTCTGAGGAGTTCGAAACCCTTTCAGTGAAAGGTGATGATTCTACCAACGAATCAGCAAATTTGAATATAACAGTATGAAAACAACAACCATGTCTTTTAGAAGCGCCGAGATTTGTTCTGAAATTCATGATTGTCTGTGTTTGACTTCTGTTGACTTTGAAAATGGCTAACACAACAATGACATTAACTAATAAAAAGTTACTTCATTGCACGTTAACTCGGCAAGTTTCATAACCAGAGAGCAAATTTAACAGGGAACTAATTATACTCCCTTGGACTTGGCCTCATTGTTGTTGCAATCACAAATAACGATCTACACGCACTATATAATGATTTCAGCGCAAGAACCTAGCCTTTATCATCCAAGAATATTAACAACATTTCCCAACTGGTGTTAGTCTGGAACATTACGCCAGGGATCGATCTCTGTTCACAATTTAAGGTGTTTTAATGTCACAGTCAAGACATCTATGAGCTTTAAATCACTTTTAGGCGGCATACTCCAGGTCGTCGCGGTTTTAGAGGATTTCGGAAACTACAATAGGGAACACATTCCAATTCCAGTGTGGGATCTGGATAATGCACATTCCATGAGAGAGTGCTTGCGCAGCAGATTTAGCTCCTTCTTGTCCAGTCTCTGGTCATTCATGAAATGTCGACAAAAATGTCAAGCAATAACATTAGCACGGCAGTAAACCCATTATTTTTACATAATTCACCGCCATTTATTCTTAGATTATTTAAAGTTTCTTTTGTCAGACCTTGATTTTTTTTAATCCAATCATCGTTAAGCAAACAAAAAAAAAGCGCTCTTGATACAACAAAGGATTCCGCGTTTTATCAAAATTACCGAGCAACAAAAATTAAAAAGATGCACTTTTATCATTATTATTATTATCTTAAGCTCTCAAGATTATTAGATAAGCATTCTGTTAATTGTTAGTTTCTCTAAGAAATTACTTCTTAAAGTAAGTGTAATCAGAGCAGCTGTAATCTCACGGATTTTCGAAAGAGTAATTTTCTTTTACAGTGAGAACAAATTAAAGCAGATAGTTATAGCATTCCTTTACTCTTTTACTAATGTCTGTTGTTTACCCATCACCATTATTCATTTTTTTCATTCAGGTGAGAGTAATCTTTATGCCCATTTGCCTTTAATTCGGCCACAACACCCATCATTCATAATCGGAAGCAGATCAAGCTCTCGACTCCCTGGGATTAGGCGATTTAAAGGGATTCATTAATTTTTTCTCAGTACTATATTCTTTATAAATGATTTATGGCTTCATTTGCATCGGGCGCCAGACTCACATTACGATTTTTTAAAATTAATGAAAATATAATCCCAACTTCAGAAGGAAAGCGTTGGGAAATAATTTAGATTCGAATCAGCTGGAAATAGAAAATTAAATTGATACAATTTAATGCCGAGATCAATTCCTTTCTGCAATCCACCCCACCTGCACATTTTTCCCTCCTCTTATTCACATAATGAAAATGGTCCTTCCAAATTTCCATAATATCAGAGTTTGCGGTTTAACGGCTAAAGGGAGGAAAGATGTGAAATAGTGCCCGAGAATATGATATATCGGTTAAGGCGGCGATATGTCGTCATTATTTTTACGTGACATATATCTTCATTTTTTCATACTTTTCATGTTTTCCTGTTCCCTTTAGTGTGCAAAAACTTGAAGATTTTCTCGTGCACTGACATTTATTTGAAAAGCTCAGGTCAGTCACGATCTGCGCAGAGAGAACAGGAAACTCGAGCTGTCTTCTTGAAACTGAACTAGATTCTTCCACATCTTTTAGCAGTGGACATAAAAAAACCTTTATTGTTTAAGGGCGATTTTTGTTCTTAAAAATGAAAATGTCTTCTACGATATTCGACATCCATCACATATCACATGACATTTACTATAAACTTAGGGTACTGCAATCTCGTAAATCGAACGACTCTCTTTTAAATAAGAACAAGAGCAATACATAGCAGTGAGGTAAATAAGATATCAAAGTTTCTTCGAAGGAAAATTGATGGCTGCCCACCCATGAAGGCAGTGCTTGTCCCCCTTTTCCATAAAAGATGACTGATATTTTGTTAGCTATAAAATGCAAAAGGTTTTCTGTAATTTCACGCATTCCTTTATTAGAAAACAAAACATTTCCCACAGGGCCCAAACACAGGCGATCTCAAAAGCCTAGTCATTTCCTCTGACTCCAAACCAAGACCATATCAAATTGCAAAAAGGGCACATACATGTATTACAGATTTTGGAATGACAGTCCTTTACAACACAGAACCTCGAGATTTCGACATGCTTGATGATACAGATTCTGTCACAGTCAAGTAGGAATTTGGATACACCCTTCCCTAACGCCGATTGACTTGTCGCTTTTGTCGTTCTTTGTGGACTGCTTTGGTCTCTGATTTAAAAAAGAGAGAGAGAGAGAAAAAAAAAACAGAAGACAATTTTCATCTGATTTTAAAATTGCCTGTCGCTGAGGAAAACGAAAAAAATAAAACTAGAAGAATAGTAAAAGAAATGTAAAAACATGAAACTCAGGAAAATAACGAAATGTCCAAGTCTAACAGCACTGGAAAAGGGCAAAAAAAAAAAAAAAAAAATGTCACAATCCTGTAAAGCTAAGAATTGTAATAGTCCTTAGGTGAAAAAAGTCATCGCTTATCTGCTCCGTAAAAGCACAGAGAGAAACCTAGAAGCAAAGAATACGTGTTTTACGAGTGAAGAAAAAAAAAAAAACCTTTAATCCCTCCCGGAACATTCTTGCAAGAGAATAATATTAATAAAAAAAAGAGATCATAATTCCCGAAGATGAGTAGTCCTTTTCGAAACACTACGCTCACCAAGAGGTGTGCATCTCTTTCTCTTTCTCTCTCTCTCTCTCTCTCTCTCTCTCTCTCTCTCTCTCTCTCTCTCGCGATTCACCATCTGTTTCCTGATCTGGACAACAATTTTGCTCCTCAAGGCCCGCGGGACAATCTGATCGGTGCGAGCTGTCTTGCAGCATACAACATCACGCTCCTATCTGCATCGAGGTTTCGCTTGCATGGTTTCACAAGAGAAGGTACGGAAGGAGTCATATTCCAACTCTCTCTCTCTCTCTCTCTCTCTCTCTCTCTCTCTCTCTCTCTCTCTCTATATATCTATATCTCTCTATATATATATATATTTTATCCTGTTTTATATATATATAATATATATATATATATATATATATATATATATATATAAGGCAATAATTACTCTTTTCCTCTTACGCATGAAGTATTATTGTAAAACAAGAAATAAAAATAAATTATGCCGTTTGAAATATAGTCACTCAAGACACCTCCTCCGCTAGTTTTTTGACCTCACAGAGACCCATTCTAGCTTACAACAGACCTCAAGGGTCTGCTGCAAGCTTCAAGAGTGCTTGCACGTTTTTCAAGGTAATTAGGGACGGCAACCCCACGATCAATCTTTCTTCCTTATCCTGGATGGCAGAGACCGACGCCAAAAGGGAGAATCCTCCTCTCGTGCCATGACAGTAATTTTTTTGCCCCGGGAACTCGAATTACCGTACTCTCGTTTTAGAGTGCAACACGAGTTAGCAAATTATGTACATCCGTTTTAAGGTTTCAGTGGATGGACGCGCGTGAGCGCACACACAGACACACACACCCATATATATATATATATATATATATATATATATATATATATATATATATATATATATATATATATATATATATATATATATATACTTACAACTACAAATGTGGAAGTATTAAGGATCATTTTATCGATCAACAAAATGCTAAAACACGCTCTCAGAGGCCAGAAAGTTTATACGTAATTTCAAAAGCGGAAAACAACTTGCAAATAAATGTGGCCTTATTAATACTTAATTATAGTCCATCTATAAACAAGCAATTTTACAACTTGACTCCCTTAAGATGCGCGCTCACAAGAATTGAGATCATTCCTTGCCCTCCAGCTACAAACGAACCCAAACTGACATTAACGATAGTTCCTATGTCCAAACTTCTGCTCCTAGTCATTCCTTTGATCCGCATTCCACAAAGGAGCTCAAACTGACATAATAAATACGTCTTCCTCGCCCATTCTATACAAACTTCCACTCTTATTCATTCCTTTGAACCACATTCCGCAAATGCTGTATCCCAAAACTGCCATCTTCTCTCCCGGATACAGCCATGAACAGTTCAGCCAACAACTTAATTTCTACACGACAAACATCTTATCATATTACTCCTGGTCATTTGCAACTGGATTATCCTGCTTCTGAAAATCCTATTCCAGGTATGGATGCAGTCAGCTTCAAATTCCTCATTTACACAAATAACTGAGTATAGTACCACTGAAAAATTCTATAACGAATTGCTTGTAGTACCCTTGGTTAATTTAAATTAAAAATATAATATTTGATGACGCTCGTAACGACAATAACGTACGCAGTTGCACTAAAAACAATTTTTTTGTCTGGTGAAGAAATGATGAGTCAAGCTAGATGTAACGGGAGCAGTGACCACCAAACTGTAGCGAGTGAAACATATTTTCTTCCAACGGGTCTTCTTCATTTGGACAATTATAATGAACAAACTGACTGAAAACCAATTTTTTCGCGGTGCTCACTTCAACCATTGGCTTTTTAAAGCTTTGTTTACTAACAATTCGTCTTCTTTTTTAATTGCCTGCACTTTATATTTATTCTGCTCTTAAAATACTGTTGCACTTGCCTTTTTTACTCATAATTTTACTATACTGACTTATGGTTAATATATTCTGATAAGCCGAAATCTAATAATATGCATATACTCTTCACAATTATAATGAACAAACCAATTTTCTCGCGGTGCTCACTTCAATCATTGGCTTTTTAAAGCTTTGTTTACTAGCAATTCATCTTCTTTTTTTAATGGCCTGCACTTTATATTTATTCTGCTCTTAAAATACTGTCGCACTTGCCTTTTTCCTCATAATTTTACTATATTGATTTATGGTTAACATATTTTGATAAGCCGAAATCTAATAATATGTATATACTCGTCATTGTTTAGGTACTGATTATGGCTGATAAACCTTACCCACCAATGAAGTAAAACAATTTGGATTTCAAGGTACCAAACGCATGAGCAAAATTGTATCAAAGACATCTGACAGCATTTAGTATTGCACAGTAAGCAACGTCCCCTATATAATTTTTAAAAAATCCAAGAAACTACACAGCACGATAATATCTGACAGAGCAACTCATAACATGCCAGAGCTTAGGTATGCCGTTAAAAGTAGAGGGCACATTTCTTTGAACTTAGCCCGTGTGCACCGCCCAGTTAGCTTTACTCGTTACCTTTTGCCTGAAAGCCGTGTGCCACCGGGAGTTGACAACCGTATTATCTGTTTGCCTTTTCTATGCTTTGCACAAAGGACTGTTTGCCTGCCACTGTTTGCCTTTCCTATAAAATGGAGGTTCTTTAAACCAAACCCAGGCCCCACTTTTTTTTTTCATGGGACCGACAGAGTGGCTTTTATGCTGACTATTTCTTTTTACCTTTTCTTTTTCTTCTCTCTACCCTGAAAAGAGCAAACGAATCCGGAATTCGAGAGGGGACGACTGTTTCTGTTAGTCTCATGAATATATCAGCAGTATAAATCCACTTCAAAGTGTTGTTTAATAATTCAATAAAAGGACCAGACAAACTCAGTGGTGTTTCGCTAAAAGCAGCAATTAAGGCAAACCATGAAAATATACTTATCTGGATCCTATAATTACCATAGTGGAATTATTTAACAAGCTTGGTCATTTCTTTGGTGAAGAGCAAAGCAAAGAGTTGAAAAACAACACTGAAGGAATTGTTGAGTAATTCAAAGAACTCGAATAAGAATGACACTCTCTCTCTCTTTCTCTTTCTCTCTCTCTCTCTCTCTCTCTCTCACACACACACACACACAGACACACACACACACACACATCAAGAATAAAATAGTATAAGATTAAATACGAAACATAAGACAGAACAAAGCGCACAGAAATTGTCGACGTTATGAAGCGCCTAGATGATGAGATTATTCATGAATATCTGTTAAAGACACCTTAAGAAGTTTCTGAATACACACACACGCACGCACACACACACACACACACACACACACACACACACACATATATATATATATATATATATATATATATATATATATATATATATATATATATATATGTATGTATGAAATTTATCACACCGTGATTTATATACAATCATGAAGCTACAAATGTCGCTTAATATCAAATTCACGCTACCTCGGGAATATCTTCCGATGGAGAATTATCACCGAAGGGAATTTATAAGTGATAAATGGATTGGTACTGCCGGGTCACGAACCCTCGACACAGAACTTACCCAGCAACTCCAGTCGACGTAGTACCAATCCATTTATCACTTATAAATTCCCCTTCGGTGATAATTCTCCATCGGAGATATTCCCGAGGTAGCGTGAATTTGATATTATGCGACATTTGTAGCTTCATGATTGTACATAAATCACGGTGTAATAAATTTCATATATATATATATATATATATATATATATATATATATATATATATATATTTATATCAGTTTGTCATCATCAAAGGATTCTAAGTCTCTAGACGAACTCGTAACGTTAACACGAGTGTCTGGAAACGATGACAACATTTAAATGCTCCTGGGAATTCAGTGAGCTTAGGAAGAATCTGTCTGTAATCAACATTTACAATGTAAAAATTCACACTCCTTTTCCTAGTGCATGAATGAAGTCGAAATTGCAATGGACATTGTTCACTTAGAGTCTGGGAAAATACAGTAAAAGGAAACTTTACTCTGTCATGTTCAAAACTTTTGCGAAAATGAAGTGTCAAATCCTAGAAGTGTGTTGTGGCAACATAAAAACGGAACGTCAGAACTCAAGTCCACCAAATTCGAAAAAAGGAACAGCTGAGAGAGAGAGAGAGAGAGAGAGAGAGAGAGAGAGAGAGAGAGAGAGAGAGAGAGAGAGAGAGAGAGACTATTCCTTTTCTACATTTACTGTAGATCTTTTTCATTTTTTTTATTAACCAATAATTTACCATAATAATTATTTCACTGACAGTGCCATTGTCACAGGTTTTTCTGAAGAATATGTTCCATCTATTCTGTACCTTTCCTTGCTTGAGTCCATTCGCATTCTTTTTCCGTGGTTCCACTCCATTTTATATACCTATCCTATTAATTTTCCCCTGGTTTATAATCGCTTTGTATTTCCTGGTGTATTTCCTTATTACAGCTATACTGTATTTTTTATTTAATTTCTGTTCAATATATCCTTCATTCATTTCGTAGATTAGACCTCTTCCTTTTTTGATAAAATGTTTCTTCATTCTAATTCTAAAGTGACCCCGCGCTTTACTGAATACCTTGCCTCTGGTATACAGTATACCATACCTATATTAAACATGCTAATTCATTTCCCAAATCTGCAGTTTTACACACACACGCGCGCACACACACATATATACTGTATATATATATATGTGTGTGTGTGTATATCTATCTATCTATCTATCTATCTATCTATCTATCTATCTATATATATATATATATATATATATATATATATATATATATATATATATATATATATATAAATATATATATATATATATATATATATGTTTTTGTGTGTGTGTGTGTGTTTGTAAGACTGTATGTTCGCTCGTTGAACCTGTAATAAAAAAAAAACGAGTGGTAAAATGTAGATACGAAAAAATGACCATCACTAGAATCAACTGGGATAATAGGAATGAGAAGCATCAACTGACTCCTACACGTAACATCACCCAATCTCGATGCCTCGATTGGCGTTACTTAGGTAGATTACCTGAGATTGCTTAAGCTCGGCGTTCATTATTCTTTCACTCCTTCTGCGCATGAGCAGTCCGCGTTGAAAGGCGTCTGGGAGGTTTAATGACGACCTACCGATGAATGGTTGCTTTTAAGCGGATGAAGGACTGAACGTCGGATTACTTCCTTATCATAAATATGCAGCGCTCGTATAACTGACGCTTCTCATTTGCGCCCGTCAAAGGGAATGATAATGATCGAACTGCATCTTCATGCATCACGCGTGTTGAAATATCAACCTGCGCTCGCGTTTGAGCAACACTCCGGGCAGATTGCTAATGGTGTTTGGATGCTTTGACAGCTATATCACAGCGCGGGGGAACCAATAATAATGATGAAGGTATCACAGGGTCTCTCGGAAGGGGAAAAATTGCGGGAGCGAGACGCGTAAAAAAGGAAAAACGAATTATCAGGTGAACGTAATTTGGCCGAAGAAATAAGAGGGAAGGCAATAACAGATAACGAAGATGAAACGCTCTTAAAATTGCACAGAAGGTGAACGTCTTAATGCTGCAATTTCAGGCAATTGCAATCCTTACAAAGACATAAGAAACCGGGATAAATTTTGTTATTAGAGACTGCTGCTACAGTAACCTTAAAAAATTGGTAAATATCATAAGCCAAAACTTTTTGTAAAAGCGCCACGACCTACGATTAGTCAACGCAGACAGTTAACGAGAAGTTATGTTGAACACAGACTTAATAGGAGCCAGAGAAAGCTCTCCTTCGCCGTAAGTCCGCTCTGCAGGCGCCTCCCCCCCCCCCCCCAAACCCCACCCCATCCTCTCCACCCTAGCAACCTCCCCCCCTCCCATTCTTAAAAAAACGGATAACCCATCAGCTCCTTTTTCTCTTTTTTTCTTTCATGACAGTCACCAAGGGAAAGGTCTTAGCAACGGAAGCCAGACTCCCCATTAATAAACTTGACCTTGAACGTTATTGGACACCGTTCAGTTCGTAGATTAGTCGAAGAAAGGAAGAGAAGAAAACACACGTAAGGAGAAAAAGTGACGTACAATTCAATAAGTAAATGCCCCCTCCGCCTCCTCCCTTTTCCACTGCCCTCTTTCCATTTTGGGTGGGTGGCAGGACTGGCCTGTTCTTCTCTCTCTGGCCTCTGCTGGCGATCCCACCCCGTGCCATTAGCGATCCAGCTTCCATATTTACCAAGTGATGTGTTGGCCATTGTCCACTTCAGCGCTATATAGCAGGCGATGATTTACGGCTATAACCTTATCCGGCATGACTTTCCTGCGATTCTACTGGACGAGCGTCCATAAATTCAAAGAGGAAATAAGAATCCGTGGGTATTATGGGAGCGAGGCGAAAAATATTAGCCCCATACATTTCAACGGCTGACATTTTTCTCGGCAATTAAAATCGGTACTGTTCTCTTCGAATAATATAAAAGCACTGACGCAATTAATCTATGCTCTTTTAATCATGCAACTCTTTGAAGTAGGCTCTTTATCAAAAGATATGCTATAGTATATCAATTGTAGATTTCTTGTTATATAAATGCATACACACATACATACATACACACAAAATATATATATATACATATATATATATATATATATATATATATATATATATATATATATATATATATATATATATATATATATATATATATATATATATTTAGGATGAAGATTTTATGTTCTAAATTTCATGATAAGACCAGCCCATCCAAAAAGACTGGTCATTAAAATTCTGAAGTGCCAAGACCCCTTTCAGCAACCTTCGACTAGCGATGACGACGGAGATAAGGATGATAATGATTATAGCATTCCAAAAAATATATAAATAAGTAGAATACTGTATCCCAAAAACTGCCATTCTTCTGATGGAACCATAAGGACCTATCCCATTCCGAGCCATACACACTCAGAGTCATGCTAGAAAACGACGCTAATGACCGGCAGTGTAACAACTGCTGCAAAATATAAAAGAGCTCAGAGGCATCTCCCGGACCTCGCTGTTGCAACTGATGCTCTTGGGTAGCATCAGCAGCAGAAGCCCGAAGGGACGTAAGCGGCCAGGAGGAGGAGGAGGAGGAGGAGGAGGAGGAGGAGGAGGAGGAGGAGGAGGAGGAGGAGGAGGAGGAGGAGGAGGAGGAGGAGGAGGAGGAGGAGGAGGAGGAGGAAGGGGTTGAGACCAAGTGGCCCTAGCCTTGTTTAGGCAAAAAGGGCCTAATCACGGTCTTTGTAATGACCGCCGCTGGCTGCATCAGAGGCTAAGCGTTCATTTGCGAAGCAATTATGAAAAGATACATAAGTGCAAGCGAGATTTGGACATGCGGTAAAATTTCATACCATACAGGCTATGCTGTCCAGTACGATCTGGAAGGTACCTATCGAGAGGGGTCGAAATGAATAGGTTCCCAACTCATCTCCACTTAGGAACGCTCCGGTGACTTGCTGTTTCTCGACCAAGCAAAGAAAAGAAAAAAAAAGAAAGAAAGAAAAAGTGATCTACCTTCGGCACTTCTCGTCTTGGCAACAGCTGCCGCGTCTTATGTTATTTCCTTTATATGTATTTTTGAACTCAGTGGTTGCCAAATAAAACATTTAATTCCATTTTTAACTTTTTGTTCGGTAAGGAGTTCGAAATATATATAATGAGCTTGTCATATATATATATATATATATATATATATATATATATATATATATATATATATATATATATATATATATATATATATATATATACTGTATATATATACATATATACTGTATATATATACATATATATATGTATATATATATACATATATATATATATATATATATATATATATATATATATATATATATATATATATATATATATATATATTGCTGTCGTTTCACACTATAAACCCATTCACTCGGACACAAGACATGGGAAGGGAATATGTCGAACTCTTAGTGTTTATGTGAATCAAACTCTGGTAAAATGCCGAATTAACAAACGACCACCCTTAGAATTTCAGCCTAAATGAACTCCAAAATATTTTTTAAAAATATCATATGCAATTTCTTTCGTATAAAATAGTAACATTTTGATGAAAAAATCATAAGCTGATATTTGGAAAGAACGAACATATGAACGAACTGAGTAACGAGTCTAACTACGAAATCGAGAAGAATATAGATAACATGAATAAAGAGGGCCATCCTATGAAAATAATAATGTCAGAAAATAGCACAAAATGCAATGAAAGGATGGAATCATGCGTGGAGACGAAATTTTAAATTGTTATTGTATGACCAAATTGTCGGAAACAGATTTTAAAAAGTAATTAAAAAACGAAAATGTTCCACAAGGCTCCAGGAGCAAGCAGTCATTTCAGATCTAATTACACTTAAAATAAGTCCATTTTTCCCAGTTCCTGGCAAATTAAAGAGGAATTCATCAGCGCTGAGAGGTTCAGGCGAGAAAATCTCACCAAATGAAAATTTATCCACTCCACAACAAATGTGATACTGTTAACTCTAATCTTACCTTCCTCACACTTGTTTGCTAGAGATCCACAAGTTATTGCCTGAGTAAATAGTAAAGAATCTCAGGAAAGGGAGAAATGCTTTCAACAGTTCCTTTTTTCCGTCTCTCTGCCGTGACCTCGTTTAATCAAATCGAGTGAACTCCCTGGTCTCTTTAGTGAAAGAAAAAAAAATCCAGGGAAAGTTTAACTTACATTCACTTAACCTCTCGACAGGGAAGTGTATGCCACGTGACGCAACGTCTTCCTCGTAATCTAATTTGTCCGTAACTTCTGGCTCCTCTGTCGCAATGACGAGTGAACCCAAGGAAATGAAGGCAGTCTCGTTCGAAGAAGCTGAAGTATATATCTTTCCCTGTGACGATGCCTGTCTGCTGACGTGGGGATTATTGGGGTCTTTCAGTAAGTAACAGTTTACCGTTTCATCTTTAAACAGATTGGTAGGTTTCACGGAAAATATTTTATGAATATTCAGGAGGAGTAAATTCATCTTGTAAAGAATAAATTTCTGACTTAAGAAAAATTTAAAAATATTACGATAGAAAGTTAAACAGGGAAATAAAACTAAATAAAGAACTTAGTCAATTCACACAGAGAAGTGTCCGTTTTCAAATTGCTTCAATAAACTTAAACACCGGCACCTTTTTAGTTAAAAGGTTTTGAGGAATTCAATGAAAACTCTTGAAAGTTTAGAAGCATCGTTCATGCACAAAAAATATATATTTTTTTAAAGGATATCGAATCATACATTCTTGCCTTAAGCCTAATAAGCTCAGTTCGACACAGAATTTTGCTCACATGACAGATTCTAAGAAGATGAATAAAAATCCGAGAAAACTTTTCAATAAAAGTGAAAGAATTCATGAAAACAGTGAGGGCAAGACGGAGCACTTTAGGAAATCTTTGGGAATATTAAACTTTCTGCGAAATGAAAGAAGTCTTCAAGAAAACTAGAAGAAAATAGGGAGAGAATTTCAATTAACGTCAGGTTAAAGTGAGAGAAGATTAAAGAAAACTTGCACAAGAATTCAAGGGCGACTTCGAGGAAATTAAAAGAAAATGAAGATTTTACAGATATCTGAAAAGTATGGCAGGGAAGTTCAAGAAAAGCCCAAGAATATTGAAGCAAGAATGAAAGGAAATGAGAGAACACAAAGAAGATGTCTAAGAAAACATACCGATTTACTGTCATAACATGTTAGAACTCTTATAAATTTGAGTTTTATTTGTATATATTTTTACTATTTTATAAGGAGAGAGAGAGAGAGAGAGAGAGAGAGAGAGAGAGAGAGAGAGAGAGAGAGAGTGTTCTTGTTGAAGCTTCCTGATTTCGCCTCTGCCACGCAGGAGAGGAAAAATTGCTTTAGGAAAGGTCTGAAACTCCAAGCATGAAGTGGAAACTTTTCCAGAACACTCATGGCGCTTTCTGATGGATGGCGCGTCATTCCGCAAAAGTTTACCTTGCTCATGATTTACGATGAACATGGGACTAAGCCCCTCACCTGCACTGGGATTGATCTCCGAGTTATGCCCTGTATTGAATAATAGTTTGCTCTCATACGTGAGCACCTTTTTAAGGCGCCCCGACCCTTTTTTTTTTTCTGAAGACGCAAATGAAATTTTCCCTCTCAACTTCTCGTTTCTCTTATTTTATCCGCGTCGTGTCCCCATTACGATCGCCCAACTGTTTCTTGTTATTTTCATTATGAGAATTTTTATTGCCCGGTGCACCTGAAGTCCGTATTGTGGAGCACTTTTGAGAGTGTTTTAGCGTGATGGCACTGTTCGGGCTTGTTTTTATTCTCCTTGCACGGCACTATTAACAGTCCGAGACTCGAGGCTGTGTCCCAAATATAACGTCGAGCAAATGAAAGTATATCTTTAGCAGCAAATGATCGAGAAAAGAAAACTTTTTCTCATTTATTCAAGGTATCCATCAATTGTGGCAGAGGAGACGGGTTGGTGGTCCATTCATGAAGCCTAAAATTCATGGGCCATCATTTTCCTTATAATTGACACTTCTCTCAATTTATTGTCTAAAAAGAGTGAAACGACGACAATCTCCTCAGAATTTTTTGCGGTTTTACCATCGCCGTTTCAGTTCCAGATTATGCAAGAGAATCAATAAAAAACACAATAAAACACGAAAAACCCCACTAACGACCTATTACGAGGCATCCGGCTCTCATAGAACTACCGTTGAAACAGCACTTCATCAAAATGCGCATCCCTACTCCCGGTGTCGTTATTGAGATACAAAAGAAGCGATGTAGTCAATTAAGCAACAGCGTTGAGTACGCAACCGCGCCATAAACCATGACCATAACTGCAATAAAAAAAAAAAGAGAAAGAGAAAAAACTGTAAGAACGAAAATATATGTCTAGTAAAAATAACATTTGGAGTCAGTACACACATACAAAGTCTACTTATTAAGAAAAATATAAAAGAATCATCTTAATAAGAGGGTGAAAATTTATCAAAAGAGAAAACATTATCTGATCATCAACAATTCTTCGCAAGCTGTTCAGTGAAGCATATCGGGACTTCTTGTGCCTCTCTCGCCTTCTCTCCTCGAAACTTTTTCCTCCTGGTTCTCTTCCTCCATGAGATTTAAGCGTTCCTACGTTCTCAGAGCAACACATTCCTACCAGGATAAACAACTGTTCATTTAATGGCATCTCCACACTGCCTTGTCTTCGACTGAAATGAGACAATCGAGTCAGTTATCTTCCAGGGACGATGTTCCAGCTAAGTGGTGGAGACCTGGGCTTGAATTTCTTGGAGAATAGCATAAAGCAATATATATATATATATATATATATATATATATATATATATATATATATATATATATATATATATATATATATATATATATATATATATATATATATAAATATATATATATATATATATATATATATATATATATATATATATATATATATATATATATATATATATATATATATATATATATGTGTGTGTGTATATATATAAACCTGTATGTTTGGGTAGACCGTCGACTGGAGTAGCTGGGTAAGTATCTTTGTCGAGGATCGAGACCCAGCAGTACCAATCCATTTACCGCTTATAAATTCCCCTTCGGTGATAATTCCCCACCGGGGATGTTCCCGAGGTAGCGTGAATTTGATATTAAGCAACATTTGTAGCTTCATGATTGTATATAAATCACGGTGTGATAAAAATTTCATATATATATATATATATATATATATATATATATATATATATATATATATATATATATATATATATATATATATATATATACATAAACCTTTTCCAGTTTGTAAAAGATCTATAGAGCACAAAAATTATGTTAAAGTTCTCAGAATGTCTTCCTCTACTTAGTCATGAAATACCGCACACGTCCCCCATTCTCCCCTTCCTTGGCTGTGACCCACCGTCGGCTGCTAACCACCGCACGGGTCAACAGTGGCACAATGGATTTTTCAGCAAACACACCCAAATCGCTGTTTTCCTTCATGAGACTGACCTTGCATCTAAATGGTGATGCATGTTTGGTAACCACTGAGCCACGAAAAATAGGATATACTATATATATATATATATATATATATATATATATATATATATATATACTGTATACTATATATATATATATATATATATATATATAATATATATATATATATATATATATATATATATATATATATATATATATATAAAAATATATTAGCTGAAACCACTGGAAGCCCGAAAGATGTGTTAAAATACACGAAAGTACTTGACGCTCTGTTGTTTCAATTTGAACTTTCCAAGTGGCTTCAGCTAATAAACAAAATCACGCACTTACTTTTGTGATTTCTTAGTATATATATATATATATATATATATATATATATATATATATATATATATATATATATATATATATATATATATATATATATATATATATATATATATATATATATATATAATATATATATAATTTATATATCTATATATAAGCTATAAGGCGAATCCCGCAGGAAAATGACAGGAAGAAGTTCAGTACAAAGCGCTTTCACGTTTATTAACGCATCGTCTGGGTAGAAATGAGACACAGATGAAAGGAAGGTTACAAGGTAAACAAAAAGAACAAGAATATCAGATGATCAACTGTCAAAGGGTAATAAACAGAAAGATAATCCAGGATAATCCGGGATCAAGCAGTCACAAACTAAAACAATAGACCTAACTACAAGAGATACAAAAATTTAGCCATACAGAATCCAAAAACCTGAATAAAATTTAATGCCAGATGGTTAATTGCCAACGGGTAATAAACAAAAGGGTAATCCAGGAAAATCCGGGATCACGCGGTCACAGACTAAAACCATATACTTAGTCATAAGAGATACGGCATCTTGCCCATTCAAATTGCAGGACCATGTATAAAACTGAATACTAATTTTGCCTATATTTATCAACAACTTTTTTTAATTATGAAGGCATCAAGTTTAAACGAACCAAGACTTAAATTTAGAACACTTTCATTATTTCACTTGATAAAACGAGATTCAATGATATTCCTTTTAAGTGTGTCGTCGCACGGGACTAAAGATCTTGCTTCACTCCAGTTAATAGGATGATCTAAATCTCTCGTATGTACGAATAATGCGTTCGATATTTGGCCAGTTCTCACAGAATATTGGTGTTGTTTGATTCTATTTGAAAGTGATTTTCCAGTTTGTCCATAATATATTTTATCACTTTTACAAGGAATTTCATAGATAGAGCCAGAAAAACCTTTAGGAGAATTTTGTATTACTAAACTCTTAACATTAAAATTACTGAAAACAACATTTATGTTGAAAAGCTTTAAAATTCTAGGAATTTGTAAAAACCTTTCATCATATGGCAATTTGAGAATATTGTGCTTGCTGAATTCAAGTTTGTTATTAGTTCAATAAAATGTTTTCCTGGCTCTTTTCCATGCTACATCTACAAAGGTCCTTGGGTATTTAAGTTTCAAAGCAATATCATAAATAGTTTTGATCTCAGCATCAATGAACTGCGGGCTACAAACGCGTAAAGCCCATAAGAACATTCCAGAAAAGACAGAAAATTTAAATTTTGATGATGATTCGAATGATAATGAACAAAACAGGCAATGTTAGCTGATTTTCGAAAGACTGAAAAAGGTGAAATTTCTATCATGTCTACGAACAGTTACACCAAGAAAATTAAAATTGCAATTTCTTTCTCCCTCTACGGTAAATTTTATAGTAAGGACTAAATTATTTAGCTTAACGAGAAATTTCTGGAGATTTTCGTGAACTGGACAGATACAGAAAATATCATCCACATACCTAAACCATATAACTTTTCGGGGCAAAATTCTTGGTAAGAATTTTGTCTCGAAAAATTCCATGCAAATATTGCTAAGGACAGGGGATAAGGGATTAGCCATAGCCATGCCGAACTTTTGTGCAAAAAATTCCCCATTTAAACAAAATTTACTATCTTTGATACATAACCTTATAGGATT
>NC_089744.1:14062500-14075000 GCF_040412425.1 Macrobrachium rosenbergii
TGAGAATTACTTCGCCTGTTTGATCACTGAAATTACGTTAAATATGCCATCAATAAACTTTTTCGGCAAAGTCATTAGTAAGGGTATGACCGTTTTCAAAGTCCCGTTAATAGATGTATTTAACTCTCCGTTACATTTGCGTGAAAGTTTAGATATCGTCTTTAATATGTGGCAGTGTTTATAAAATTTATTCCCTCCACCCCTCTTCTCTTTGTCTATATATATATATATATATATATATATATATATATATATATATATATATATATATATATATATATATATATATATATATATATATATATATATATATATATATATATATATAATATATATATATCAGTTTAAAGTTTACAGTTAAATTTTCTATAACATATTCTCTCTCTCTCTCTCTCTCTCCCTAAGAAGGGTAATGGTGGATGAAGTGAAGGCTTTGCATCACCAGTGGTGAAAAAAACTGGACTGCATTCATAGGAACTAGAAGAACAGGTTACATTTGTCTTTACCAGATTCGTTTCTGCAACAGATGTTGAATCTGCATTATTATCTCGACCAAACTCTCCCCCCACCCCACCCCATTCTCTCTCTCTCTCTCTCTCTCTCTCTCTCTCTCTCTCTCTCTCTATCTCTCTCTCTCTATCTCTCTCTCTCTTATATACTTTATATATATATATATATATATATATATATATATATATATATATATATATATATATATATATATATATATATATATACATATGTGTGTGTGTATACCTGTGCGTATTTCATAATACACATATGTACTATTGACCGTTAAATAACTGGATTGTATACATTGCTGAAAATGAGAATATATTTATTATGTATTTGCAATTGCAAATTAACAAACATCTTAGTTTACGCGAACGTGTATTTCATTACACACGATTACACAGCGGTACAAAATTACATTTATTGGAAAGTAAAGTGTCCATGCAGAAATATGGAAATGACTGCCTGCGTTTATGCAAAATTTCCAGTGCGAAAAATCTCGTTGAAAAACCCGAAGGCTCGCGTATTTTTCGCCCCTCAGATATGTCCCCTTTAATAAATTCTGGCAATAACTGCCTGTGTCTATTTCCCAATTGACTTAACCAATTAAATGCTATCCGGGAAGGGTCACTAATTCTATCTGGAAATAGAATGCGAGAGCTGAATGAGCCTGAACACTTTCTTTAGAGTTTGTTTTTATTTCTATTTTTCTTTAATTCAGGCCCGCCCAACGAGGGGTTGTCAGCTTGAACTTTCCAGCAACACAGCAACAAGTTATGACTACTAATGAACTGAAGTAATTAGTGCTTTTAATGGAGCTGACGATGTGTATTGCTGAGTTCATTGGCACAAATTTTGAAAGATGACCTGAGATAAAGCAGCATCCCTTAATTTGCGTCTCTTTTATTGTGTTTTAGCATTCAATTAATAAACAATAAATAAACCGTAATTGAGTTCACCTGCTTTAAGTGGATATAATAAAGCTCATCATAACTCTAATGTTTCGCAAATATGGATAGTTGTTCGGAGTTCCGAAACTCTGGACCAGAACGAACACACGATCATTCGGCTGGTGCGAATGTCTGGACTCGACTCGCCTATGCTTCATGAGGATTCGAGTGTGGACGTCGCTTTCGTTTACCGCTTTAAATCGTTGAATCTTCATTCTCTTTCCTCCCTGAAGGTTGTTTTTGAGTTTTAGGATGACGATCTCAGGTTCATGCATTGTGTGCACTGGGTTCAATTAGGCTGCAAAAAAAGTCGTTTAAACATGAACCCATAAATTACAAGATACTGAAGTCCGCGTTTTTTATTTCTTTGTCAGGTTACGTTATTCAAATCGCTCTAGTTAAAAAAAAAAACTCAAACGGCAGTAAGAAGCTGTACTCGTTTGAAGGGTTCAGTTTTTGGTCACTCGCTCTATTTAGTTTGCTTAGATAATTCTTGCACCATCGTCAGACAAAGAAAATGTCAGTTTATCGTTATTGTTATTAAAGTCGTTGTAAGGCGTCCTAAAATAATCACAGTGATAAAAATCATAGTGGCGAAGATCAATGTTGGGCTGATATATAACTATATTATTAAAATAATAATAATAATAATAATAATAATAATAATAATAATAATAATAATTAAACATCCTAGAAAGACAAAAACAATTAAAATAGCTCTTTTATATCTTTACGGATACTTACTCTAATAGTGAATGGATCAAGGGTTCGGCAGAATGGCCGTTTTTTTTTTTTTTTTTAAGTTTTACAACTTGAAAAATGTTTATAAATATTAAGATACTGACGACCTCGCTAGAAGTCGCCCGGAGGACCGTTGACAAAAATCAGTAAATGGTTCCTTTCTATGTTGTTCCTGGGCCGGATCATTGAGATATATATATATATATATATATATATATATATATATATATATATATATATATATATATATATATATATGTATATACATATATGTATATATATATATATATATATATATATATATATATATATATATATATATATATATATATATATGGATAGATATACAGATACATATAGATATATATATTGTTGTTTTATCACATACACAATTGTTCTGTGCAATAGTAGAAATACTAAAAGGACCTCATTCAAACTCATTTCTATATATATCTATGTCACGTTAAGTGATGGTTTTGCGGGAACTGCTGGTTCCCCGCTCGTTCCCCTTTTGTGGATTGCTGCCTCCTTACCTTCAAGTTTTTTTGTTTTGATGTTCTCGTCGGTGAGCTGACGTTTTTCTTTCGCCAGTCGGGTCTGGTTGGGCAGCGAAGGTAGCGGCAGTGGCAGCAGCAGCAGGCAGTTTTTGGAGTCGACGTTGGTCGAGTTTTTGAGCAGCAAATTGGAGCACGGCTACGAAGTGGAGCACGTCGTAGAGGTGGAGTGTGACCATGAGTAGTCGTGTGACCACGAGCTGCTCATCTTTGATGACAGCGTGAGGCTGTCTTGACGTCTCCATCGGGGTATTCTGGTTTGTGGGGTCTTGTCCCTGTTGTACAGCTGAGGGCTGTCTTGGTGACCCGATGGAGGACGTATGTTTGGTATTTTATTTTCTGCCTGCTGTTGTTTATTTTTGCCTTTTTTTGTTTAATGCTACTTTTTTTGTTTATTTAACTTGATTTTGTTTAGTGCTGCCTTTTGTTTTTCTTGTATTTATGGTTTTTATCTTTTACCAGACCTGACTCACTTGTAAATATAACTTAACTTTGTAAATAAATTAATATTAAGCTCATTTTATTGTTTTTGTTGTTTTCCCCTCCTTTGTTTGTTGCATCTGCCGTCAGTCATGACAGCCCCGTCCTGAGTATGTTAAAGAACCTGCATAACGACCCACTCGGGTCGTTACAATGGCGACCGTGACAGGATGGCTCTGTTTTGGCTGGCGGGGTTGTTTCGGCATTGGAGGGGATCATGAGTGTAAAAAAAAAAATAATCTTTTTTTTTTCTTTTAGGTGGGGAGGTGTCACGTTAAGTGATGGTTTTGCGGGAACTGCTGGTTCCCCGCTCGTTCCCTTTTGTGGATTGCTGCCTCCTTACCTTTTTTTTTTTTTTGTTTTGATGTTCTCGTCGGTGAGCTGACGTTTTCTTTCGCCAGTCGGGTCTGGTTGGGCAGCGAAGGTAGCGGCAGTGGCAGCAGCAGCAGGCAGTTTTTGAGTCGACGTTGGTCGAGTTTTTGAGCAGCAAATTGAGCACGGCTACGAAGTGGAGCACGTCGTAGAGGTGGAGTGTGACCATGAGTAGTCGTGTGACCACGAGCTGCTCATCTTTGATGACAGCGTGAGGCTGTCTTGACGTCTCCATCGGGGTATTCTGGTTTGTGGGGTCTTGTCCCTGTTGTACAGCTGAGGGCTGTCTTGGTGACCCGATGGAGGACGTATGTTTGGTATTTTATTTTCTGCCTGCTGTTGTTTATTTTGCCTTTTTTGTTTAATGCTACTTTTTGTTTATTTAACTTGATTTTGTTTAGTGCTGCCTTTTGTTTTTTCTTGTATTTATGGTTTTTATCTTTTTTACCAGACCTGACTCACTTGTAAATATAACTTAACTTTGTAAATAAATTAATATTAAGCTCATTTTATTGTTTTGTTGTTTTCCCCTCCTTTGTTTGTTGCATCTGCCGTCAGTCATGACAGCCCCGTCCTGAGTATGTTAAAGAACCTGCATAACGACCCACTCGGGTCGTTACAATAACGACCGTGACAGGATGGCTCTGTTTTGGCTCTCCTGGGGTTGTTTCGGCATTGAGGGGATCATGAGTGTAAAAAAAAAAAAAAATAATTTTTTTTTCTTTTAGGTGGGAGGTGTCACGTTAAGTGATGGTTTGGACTGGAACTGCTGGTTCCCCGCTCGTTCCCCTTTGTGGATTGCTGCCTCCTTACCTTCAAGTTTTTTTGTTTTGATGTTTCGCCGGTGAGCTGACGTTTTTCTTTCGCCAGTCGGGTCTGGTTGGGCAGCGAAGGTAGCGGCAGTGGCAGCAGCAGCAGGCAGTTTTGGAGTCGACGTTGGTCGAGTTTTTGAGCAGCAAATTGGAGCACGGACTCGAAGTGGAGCACGTCGTAGAGGTGGAGTGTGACCATGAGTAGTCGTGTGACCACGAGCTGCTCATCTTTGATGACAGCGTGAGGCTGTCCTGACGTCTCCATCGGGGTATTCTGGTTTGTGGGGTCTTGTCCCTGTTGCACAGCTGAGGGCTGTCTTGGTGCCCCGATGGAGGACGTATGTTTGGTATTTTATTTTCTGCCTGCTGTTGTTTATTTTTGCCTTTTTTTGTTTAATGCTACTTTTTGTTTATTTAACTTGATTTTGTTTAGTGCTGCCTTTTGTTTTTTCTTGTATTTATGGTTTTTATCTTTTTACCAGACCTGACTCACTTGTAAATATAACTTAACTTTGTAAATAAATTAATATTAAGCTCATTTTATTGTTTTTGTTGTTTTCCCCTCCTTTGTTTGTTGCATCTGCCGTCAGTCATGACAGCCCCGTCCTGAGTATGTTAAAGAACCTGCATAACGACCCACTCGGGTCGTTACAATCTATATATAGATATATATATTAACTTTATCACATACACAATTGTTCTGTGCAATAGTAGAATTACTAAAGGACCTCATTCAAACTGGATGGTATCTAATGGAGTACTTATTCAGAAAGCTTGTAATTTTTTCTGAATAAATACTCCATTAGATACCATCCAGTTTGAATGAGGTCCTTTAGTAGATATATATATATATATATATATATATATATATATATATATATATATATATATATATCTTTATTTATTTATTGCTTTTTACGAATTGGGTCCTTATAAGAGTGGGGTGCAGCAGTGACATGGGTGGTGTGCTCAAAACTTCGTTACCCAATCTTGGTCTTGTTGTGTTTCCAATTCCGAAGTTTTATCATTGAAATTTTCGAAGATATTCAAGGCCAATGATCAGAGAAAAACGTGAATGATTAAAAAGTGAACAGTATCAATATATCTACGACATGTTCATAACCAGTTTCCACATTTTGAAATCCCCAGCTGGTGCATATTCCAGATGTCATCAGCACCCAGTTGACAATTAGCTTGAAGTACACCACTCTTCGTGGCCTGGTCTTTCTGTAAGACGATCACCAGCACCGCCATCCCTGAAGGAGCTCAACCCGCATCCTATCACGACAGCAGTATTTCTCCTCATTGTTAGGAGATTCCTGTTCCTCCTTTTGACAGGATCTCAGCGAGGGCGACTACTTATGCCGTTGTTATTCTAAGGAGAGCGACAAGTCAGATTCATTTGTATCAGATCGTCTTTTACAGAAAGTGGAAATTTCAAGAACATTTCAGTCTATATAATTCGTGAAAAAAAAATGTTGGGAGAGGCATTTGCTCTCTTTGAAAGGACGGGTAGTAATTATAGAGAAATTAGTGTGGAAACTCGCTGGAAATCTAACAACTCGAATGGAGAGATTCAATGTCGGAATATGATAGGCATACAACAGGCTCGTCGACGGTATGATATGTGAGCTCCTCTATTGTTTTAAATAAGGCTATTAAGAGGTTCCAGGAGAGGCCGCCAAACAGGTAACCCGGCTAGCCTACGGGGCAACATTTTCTATCCGAATTTTCCTGAGCGTGAGTCATCCTTATGATCAAATATCAGTACTATGATTCTGCTTTTAATGTTACTGACATGTGATGAGATAACAGTTGAAAATTGTAAACGTCAAGTTTTCAAAGCACTGCCAGTTCGGTACTTACTGAGAAAAGCACGAACGGAATGATGTCGTGAAAAGTATCAGTTTTATTACAAAAAAAAAAAAAAAAAAAATTACATGAGATACCCGACAGCTTATGCAGTAAATAAGTAATGTTAGTGTTCTGGAAAAAGATGCCATCTAAATGGAGCATAAAAAATGCTATATAAGGTAATTCACCAGTAAATGGAGGCGCATTAACTCTAAAGATAACAACGAAGAAGGTAACTTGGGCGTCCAGACCCCCCCTCCTAATATACACTTAGAAGGCCAGACCGAGAGGTGAGCTACTTTTTATGCATGAGCGTTTTACATGCATATTCATTTTACTTCTGCTTGACGCTTGCAGGCACATGCATGCAGCTGCGGGCACACGGAGTTGGCAGGAACGATCGCATTTTATAGGGGTTTTTGGCCATACGTGGGCGGAGAGGCCATTCTGTCCTTAAACACGTCCATCAGGGAAATGTCTCCGATTACTTCCCTAGATGAGGCGCCGTTGCAAAGTTAACACCCCCGTCAACCAACTCGGCCGCAACTCTGGTGATCGTTGAAGACGGGGAGCCGAGCAATCATCATACGTTTTGCAACATCACATCATTTGCACAGGGGACGACGGTCAAGGGGGGACGGCAGTCGTGTGTCCCTTGAATATATCCGCAGACGCCTCAAGCGCTTCATTTATTTCGGACCACCTAAACGCTTTCCCCCTCCTCCCCCCACCACCTTAACAGCCCACCCTTCTATATCACCTTCCTTACCTCTCTCCCTTCCTACCTCCCTCCCTCCCTCCCTACCTACCTACGTCCCTCCCCAGGGGATAAGAACCTGTACCCCTTGGAGCGCGAACGTGTGTTGCATATGATTAAGTGCTTGTGGGAATATTTCTTAGCTTTTTTTCTCGATTTTACAATTGCCTTATAATCTTTGCTCCCTCGGCAATTGCGATGTGACTCTGGTTAGTATGAATGTAACGGCTAGATTCTGGTTATATATACCATTCTTCTTGTAGAAGCGGTCATGTCTAGTCTTAATTGACTTTATTTTCGGAGCCTGATATTACTTGCGTGTTGACTATGTAAAGCACATAGATTCGGAAAGATATTATATACATACATATATATATATATAAATAAATATATATATATATATATATATATATATATATATATATATATATATATATATATATACATACAACAACAAGCAGGAGTGCAAAGAAGACGACAGTCAACAAAACAGCTGCATATCTATTGTTAGAAACGTTTCGTGTTGCTTAAACACATCATCGGTCTGTAAAATTGAAAACTACATATTAATTCTCTTAATTCAAAACAAAAGCTAAATTAAAAACAGTAGTTACATTCTTTAAAATTACAAAATATATAAAAGTAAAAACAGAGCAAAGAATTTTTCAAGCCAACCTGATCAAAAGAAAGGGAAAGACGAAGCGAGACCACGATCTCACGCATGCCCAGACAACACTTAGGCCAAGTGCAAAGGGTAAGAAGTCACGTTGGAGTTTAGAGGAGGTACATGACGTTTAATAAACAAAGACTCGAGGGTCGTTAAGTAAGCAGATTGTTTGGTAGTTCCAATAAAGGAAAAATGTTTTTTTTTTTTTTTATCAAAATTAACCTTGCATTTAACCGCATGATTTCTAATACTAGAAAATTCGGGGCTAGTAATTCGTGAGCCAGTTCTGTAGCTCAAACCTAAGTGGCTGTAATAACGGACCTGCAACATTCTCTTTGATGAGCCAATATAACTAACAAGACATCTTGGGCATTCAAATTTGTAAATAATATTGGACTTCATAAAGGTCTGCAGCTTGTCCTTATAATCATATATATATATATATATATATATATATATATATATATATATATATATATATATATATATATCTTTGCAAATCTTTTGTACTTTATAGTCACCATATATATATATATATATATATATATATATATATATATATATATATATATATATATATATATATATATATACACACACACACACACCTTTCCTTCCCTTTTAGAGTGGAGGCTCCTGAGGGTTAATCCTTCTGGTTTGCGGAGTGAGCTTGCAAGCCCCAAGATCTCCCTCCTCGCTGTGACCCACCAGCCGACTAATTAACAGGTACATATTCACTGCTAAATCAACAAAATAACGATTATTTTCAACGGAAACGTTCTTAAAGGTTTCCGGGTCAATGGAGAAGCTGATAAAGTAAGTGTGATTTACAAGGTCTCTCTCTCTCTCTCTCTCTCTCTCTCTCTCTCTCTCTCTCTCTCTCTCCATATGTGTGTGTGTGTGCGTGGGAGGATATGTGTATTTATATGCATATATATACACATATATTTATATACATATATATGTGTGTTTGTGTGTGAATGTGTGTGTACGTGTGTTAGTGGGTGGGTGCCACGCATTCCTCTAGTATCACAAAATCAACCACATCACGCGACAAAACGTTCCAACAACCCATGAACTGTAATGATGTCATCCAACAGCAAAACAAACGAGCATCAGGAAGTGGAAGACAATTCCCTCGCGTGTACAAAAAGGGGCGGAAACGCTGGCCAACCCAATTAAAGGCCTGGAAACCATCGGTACCATTGGGAATAAAAGATATTACCCTGTCAAGAAATCTCCGGTGTCAGTAGCTGACGAACGAGTTGAAAGCCGATTGCCTGTCATTGCTGTTTTTGCTCTGGTTTGTTTGTTTTTTTTTTTTTTTTTTTGCTGGAGTGATTTAGCTGGTTGTTGTATAAATGTACTGTACGAGTACTTGAGACCATAATGCTATCAAGATTACGAATGTGTGCCAGATAATTCAATCTTTACTTCCACTTTTCAGTTTGGTTTTTTCAGTTATTGTAACTTATTTACAATACAAGAAAACTTACTGACTGAAGTTTGTTATGAATCATAAGTAATCAAAGTCACGTACACGGAAAATTGAGCTGCCAAATAAATGACAGTCGAAAATCAATAACAGAAAACCGAGGTCATGTCACGTGACATCGGATAAAATCGAGTAGTCCGAACCATTTTCCCTTCCCCGTGGGAAAAAAAAAAAAATCTAATTTTCTTCAATTTCCATTTCAATTAAGGGGTTGAGATCAGTGGTACCTCATGACCCAGCAGGATCGTCAGTGACAAATTCATTTCAATTGCGATGTTCCGTTTTCTGTTCGACTTGTGGGAGATTTTTTTATTTTTTTTATTTTCAGCAGGAACGTTAAGCTCTGCCATATGTTCATACACTCGCAGAAAAAATAAATTCCTGTTTGGTTTAATCCTTTTCTATTTTGGGTTTTGATTTCAAAACTTATTTTGACGTATGGCTTTTTCAATTTTGTTTCCCTTGTGTGTGTTTATAAGATCGCATATGAAGCATTGAAGACCATCATAATATTGTAATACTGAAGAAAGAGTATTTCCCCTTCCTGTGCATTTGGTTAAAAAAGAAAGACATGTTAATAATAATAATAATAATAATAATAATAATAATAATAATAATAATAATAATAATAATAATGATGATGGAGAAGCAGATCCACGGTTATGTATATGTACATATATTTAAAGATAAATCAATATAGATAGCTTCCGGGAACTTGTTCGGTTCCTCTTTTCAATCTGAAAAGGTGAACCGAACAAGTTCCCGAAAGCTATCTATACTGATCTGTCTTTAAATATATGTACATATACATAATTGTGAATTTGCTTCTCCATTTTAAGACTCATGCTACTATGAGTATTTTTAATAATAATAATAATAATAATAATAATAATAATAATAATAATAATAATAATAATAATAATAATTACATTGGCAGTGGCAGGACTTCAGAGGGGAACTGAATAAAAACCACTTCTTTCACAAGGTACAAAAGGTGGCCCCTGATAAAAAGCAACACCTTTTAAGGTCCCTTTTATGCAAATAAGGGGGAAGTTTTTACCCCGGAGCATGAGTACCGCATCTCGAAGACCAGAGGCGAGAGTATTGTTTCTTTGGGAGATGGATGCCTGCAACGATACCGATTGGTCCTTATTCCTATTTTTCTTTGCAGGCTCCTTTCTGGGGGAGTTTATGATCTGACCTCCTGCTCCTTTTTTTTAATGTCTGTAACGTTACCTTCTGTCCTATTCTTCACTGTGCAGTTACCCGCTGTTCCATTTTTTGTTGCCTGTAATGAAACCACCTGTTAACTGTTGTTGTTTGTAACGTTACCTCCTGCTAGCTTGCATTGTTTGTAACGTTACCTTTTGCTACCTTTTATTATTTGTAATGTTACCGCCTGCTAGCTTTTGGTGTTTGTAGCGTTACCTCCCGCTACTTTTGATTGTTTACCGCCTGGTCTTTTTTTATGTCTGTAATGGCTGTAGCGTTGCCCCGTGATCTTTTTCTAATGCTTTTACTCATTCCCTACTTCTTTCGACTGTAAGCAAAGTTAACTCCCGTTTCTTTTTTCTCTTGCTTTTTCTCTTGGGTGTGTTACCCACCACTCATTTATTCTTAATCTGACAACGTCATCCTGTTTCACTTTTTCGTTTACTTAAATATCTTCAGCGTGCCCTTCCTTATCATTTATTTCTATTTTCATTTTTCGTGTGCCTGCACCTCTCCCAGATACTCGTGTTTTACCCCTGTCGCTCTCGTTCTTGACGGATGCTAAAAATGACCAAAGTGACCCTTCAAAGAGTTCGGCGCAGTAACTTTCAGAAAACTTTTAGAAAACAGGATTTGAATCAGCTTTCCTGTGCCTGTCACTGCCAGACATGCTCCGTGACGTTTTTTTTTTTTTTTAAGCTAAAAGAGTCGAGTCTAGAATTTCTCTTTCTCCTTTCGCACATACGGGAACAGAAACAATTTCTGCAGTTACTATTTTCCATTTTTCGCATTAATATCCGTTTCACTGTCTTCTTTTGGAAATCATTTCATGCCGTAATTCCTGCATATAACACCTCAGCTCACACTAGCAGGCGATCACGCGAGTATTGATCCTAATTTCTTACATTTCAATAGAAATGATTAATTTTTACTGGGGCTGTAAAGTATTAATCAACCAGTCCCAGAACTTGTTAACAATGCCAAGAGGTAAATTAAAATGTTTAATGATTATGAGCAGTTGTTCCTGGAATAGGGATGTGAGACTCGATCCAATCAAATGTTGATGAAATATCTGTCTACCAGGTATTAAATATCCCTCTGTAAGTTTCAAAATCGTACAAATATTTTGTTGTATCAAATAATGCAGCCATTTTTCTCTAAGTAAAGCTGATTGCATTTTACTTTTATATACCTCCTCTGTTCAAAGTCATAATTTTCCTGGAATTGTTAACGAAAACCTTTCAGTCGGTTTGAAAATCATAAATTCTTGCCACTGTCTGCAGTTGAATCTTTTTACCTTCCGATGAAAATCAGATTTTTCGTTTTGCCTGGGTAATGAAAACTTCATCACGAGAGAATAATAAGTATTTAATTGCAAACTGATCTGTCAAGCTTTTTTCAGAATAATAGCAATTCATAATTCAAAAGTTTTACATATGGCCTATGTTAATTCGTCATCATATCATGTAAAACTGTATTTGCTCTGATTGGAAACGAACTTTTTTGCTATCTAGAAAACCTTATTTTCCTTCGATTATAAGATTTATAATATCCCTATTGGAAATGGAACCTTACTCGTTCATGTGGGAGAATAACCTCAATATTTAAGTTTTACGAATATGAGGATGTGCTCTATTTCAATTGATGTTCTGGATAATCTTAGAGCTCTCTCTCTCTCTCTCTCTCTCTCTCTCTCTCTCTCTCTCTCTCTCTCTCTCTCTCTCTCTCTCTCTCTCTCAAACACATACACACACACTGGCATGCATCTTGTCTTTATTTAGAATTATATAGTTAATAATCTCCCAGCCTGAACAAAAATGTTGTTTAGCTTACCTAAGAATAGCATACACCTGTATATAATCTCTCTCTCTCTCTCTCTCTCTCTCTCTCTCTCTCTCTCTCTCTCTCTCCTCCTTCTCACACACATACGCTGGGACGCCCCTTTCTTTATCCAGAACAATAGTTTTAATTTTCTCTCAGTCTGAGTAAAAATGTTGCTTACTGTATGTTACATCAAATAAAAGTGTTGCTTATGTTACATCAGGTTAGCCTACTTCAGTATGTAAATCTCTCTCTCTCTCTCTCTCTCTCTC
>NC_089744.1:14080000-14087500 GCF_040412425.1 Macrobrachium rosenbergii
TGCCATTAGCAATGTCAGCGATATACTCTTTAACACTAACTAGGAATATTGTATATGGAACTAACGCCATATATATATTCAGGCTCAACAATGTTTGCACATACGAGTAAATGTCTAAATATATATATATATATATATATATATATATATATATATATATATATATATATATATATATATATATGTATATATATATATATATATATATATATATATATATATATATATATATATATATATAAATATATATACATATATATATATATATATATATATATATATATATATATATATATATATATATATATATAATACTGCATATGTATATATATATATATATATATATATATATATTATATATATATATATGTATATATATACATATATATATATATATATATATATATATATATATATATATATATATATATATATATAAAACATTAACATCGTACCACAGGCAGCAGGCAGCACAGAAGACCACAGACGAAAGCTATTTATTACGTAAAGCGAACACGAAGATAAAGTTCATGTTCATTTTTGTTATTCGGGAAACATTTCAGACAATATTTAGTTAATTACCGTGAATATAAACTCGCATCGGAAACAAAATAAACGAAAGCTATCTTTTGAATCAAATGGGACTAAATTACATATGTTTTTTTACAAAAAGAAAAGAAATGCGCACTTCAAATAATTTATATTTCAGTAGGAAATAAAATATCCGAGGGGAATAAAATGTACAGAGGAAATATCAGAGAACATGAATATTTTAAACCACAAGAAATGCAGCGTTGTGAGTCATTTAAAGCAAAGGGAAATAAAATGAGCAAATTATAAAGAGTACAGTGGAATGAACTATATATAAATCCCTCAACGAATAAGCCACGCAAAAGAACACCAGTGGTATGTGAACTATTTTGTCACAATGAAACATCAGTGGAAATTGCAGTGAATCAATGTCATTTTAATCACAAAGCTGTTGCTCGGGTTCATCACAATGCAATTCTCACAGATGCGGGCAAAGCAAATCTCCTGGGTTTGTTATAAAATGGTCTTCGTGTATCTAATTACCAAGCAGCATGTATACAATTGGACTGTGTGTACTCGCAGGTACGTGCATTGGGCCTGCTTTTCTGCTTTCAGTGCGTGACTTTATATTATAGACGATATAACGAGAGACAGTTTAGGAACTGGGGGCATCTCTCGTTGAAAATACAACTGAAAACTTTGAAGTGTAGACTTATTACGGGACCACCTGGCCCCCGAAAATAAGTGATAACGTTGTCTGAATTATGGTAATGCTAGGAATCTTTATACCAATGTTAGGAATGCACTAAAATAACGCCACAAAGAAGAGGTGACAGTGTTACAAAGACTGTGGTAATGTTCAGAAATCTATGGTGATGAGAACAAGAACTATGAGAAAGCGAGAAAAGAATATAAGATGATCACAAAAAACTATTTCAGGAGTCAGCAACAATGCTTGAGGACACCATAATAACAATCGGCGATATATGAAAAAAAAAAAAAAACATACTGTTTAACTAAACCAGGGAAATGTAAGACAAAATTGTGACATTTCAGAAAACTGCGGTAATGTGCATCGCACTATCTTGTTCGATAAACTCTAATAAATTTAAAAACCGAATGATATTGGGCAAAATCTAGGACAGTGTAGAAAGTAGGATAATGCTCAAGAAAACTGTGATAACGTTAGAGAAAAAGGAATAATGATCCCGAAGACTATGAGATGGTCACGAAGTATGAATGATGCTCCGGAAAGTAATTATGATTTAGAAGGAAATAAGGAATGCTAGCGAAAGCTATATTAACATCAGAAGACGCAAGATAATTCAAGAATAGAAAAAAACAACGAAGAATTTATAGAAAACGAGAGTGATGTTGAAGAAAAAGAAGATAATGTTGGCAAAAACGAGGATAATGCCGGCGAAAAAAATGATGTCATAAAAATGGCAGGATGACCTTAGAGAAAGCCAACAAGACGCTGAAAAATTCACAAGGAAAGAAAACCCACATTTTTTCTTTTAGATATTTCTACAATTTCACCTGTAATCTGATAATCTAAAGCATTCAGGATATTTCTCTGGAACAGAAATTAAAAGTGATTTTTTTTTAATTGTAATGCTAAAATTTGATAATTTACGTCGCATTCCAGAACTCCCACAAAAAATGACTACTATTTTTGGCATCTGTATTTAAAGGATAATAATACTGTTATTTTCCAAACCTGTTATTCATCGAAGGAATCGTTGATAAATATTAATTTAATGCCGTGTGCAACTAATTTTTCATCTCTTTAGAATTTGAAATATTATTTAAAGGATTCTCGAAAGTTTCAAGAAGCTACAGTCACATCTCAGGTGTTCTCTTCTAAAATGAACACTACTGTCAGTCAAAGCCGTTGAGAAGTTTAAAAATTCTCGACTCTTTTGAATATATATATATATATATATATATATATATATATATATATATATATATATATATATATATATATATATATATATATATATATATGTGTGTGTATATATGTATATATATATATGTGTGTGTGTATGTATGTATATATATGTATATATACATGTATATTTGTATATATATATATATATATATATATATATATATATATATATATATATATATATATATATATATACGCATGTGCCTAATGTAAGGGAAAGATCGCGTGCATACGTGTATAAAATATTCTTACAGCCGTTATTACAAAATATTAAAAGAAATTGTACAACAGAGTATGTAGCGTGTGGTCTCTCCAGCCAATCACAGTACAAGAGAGAAAGGTACTTACTGTTTTCCAATCCGTTTGGCATGGAATCATCGATGCTGTTGTTTATAATCTGTGACGAGGCCCGAATCACAGACCACGTGATCCACAGGACCAGCCACTCACTAATCAATTTCATTGTGACAACAGGTAAAATTCAGTCTGAGTTAAGTTGTCTTTGAATGATGAAATGTGCTTACAACATAATACAGATTCACGCCATTTCCGTTATTTACGTCGTCTTTCATGTCAAATGTAAATAAGTTATTTTCTGTTTTAATCTTATTTATCAAACCTTTATTTTATTAGTTAGATTTTACATAGTTTCCTTTACAATTTTGTTAAAACTACTTTATATTGTCTTGAGAAAATCCGAAGACTTTGTCTCGGTTATTTCAACACAATATCTAAAGTTTTAAGTGTTAACTTGATCATTCTGTCCCATTACAGTCACTTGAACTGAAGTCACGTTTATTTCATACACTTCTTAAGAGCCCTAAATCATTATTTGCGAAACGTTCTCTTCAAAGCTTCAAGATCAGGCGAAGTCCATTCGAGTAAAAAGTCACTGACGAAAGGCCAGACCGCCTTGATCTCACGCACCTTCTCGCATCAACGACGTCTGCACAGACACTGAATGACTGGCTGGCTGCGGCGGCTGTGTGCTGCCACAGCGGTGAGCTGGAGCTGAGGCTGCTGGCCGCCGTGCTTGGTTGCGTTATAGTCAGTCAGCCTCCCTGGGTCTTCCGAAGCTGCCCACTGAGCCTACCAAGGGGTAAAGTCGGGAGGACGCGATGCTAGTTGTACCCTTCCGACAACCTCCCTTTCAGCCCCTGCCTGTGTTTATGTTATACAAGGACCCCATGCAATGCCATTTAGAGCGAGAGCATTACCGTGCATCATTCTGTTCGCTCTATCAACCCCCAGTGAAGCTGAGTTTATTATTATTATTGGTCCTTGAAGGAAAGAGCGTTGTAGAGTCATAGACTGATGAATGAATTTTCATTATTCTTATAGTTCTTGTTCAAACGCTTTTTATTTTCATTTATTGAACTGGCTCATGGTAGGCTATAATAAATCTTAGTAAAACAACGAAATTCCAGTTATAGCGAGACGACGGTATATTAAACGAAATATTGGAATGATTGACGACAGGGAAAGAAGAAATCCAACAAGAACGTAGATGAGATGGAGGAGGCATGTACTTAACCTCAATCAGAAGGACTTTTAACGACCAATGACCATCAGCCTTAGCTGATTTACCAGCTCAATCGCGTCGTTCGTGACAGGTGACGCGTTAATGGTTCTCTCGTTTCGTTCGTTTTCGTATTCCGTTAGTTTACCCGGCTTCAACAAACGCTGAATAGTACGGTATGTCACGAAGCGAAGGATGCCTCGTCAGCCAACAGCATTCGGCTGTCAACAAGGTTTATGATGTATGTGCTCATTGTCCGATGATTTGACCTCGTTTCCACTGAACCATGGTTTTCATGCATTCGGCAATCGATGATTTTGTCTTTTATTCCTTTTCATCGAAGTTTTTTTTTTTTGTGATTTCGAAATAATGAGTGAAATAATAGACAAATCAGTTCCCTGTTTAATCGCTCGTGAAATGGCACAATTTTTTCCCCTGTGTTTTTTTTTTTTTTCTGTTTTACTGGCGATGTGAATTGGTGGGGTCATAAAATTTACCATCAAATACGAGGCATATTGTAGATGACAGGTTTTAATTTAACACTATTACTAGTTTATTAAAGCTTCGTGGAAATTTTGCATTAATAAAATGATAATACTAAAAAAAAAAAAATTACGTAAAAATTTCCTGTCGAAACAGAAGTCAAAGCCTAAAAGCCTTTCACCTTAAATATCCAAATCTTAATTTTATTCACACTGCCTTTGTTATAGGTAATGTTAAAATAATATTAATGATAATGATAATTGCGGCTTACTAACATTATTTTTAGCATGTTTCAAATCAACTGAATTGTCTCTGTAAACTTGCCCTGGAAAACTTTTGGTCATCGATCTCATTAGTATGCGTTTGCTTCCAGTAATTTAGATTAAAAACGATCGGAAAATTTCAAAATGAATTTTCACGAGTCATATCCATAATTATAGATTCTATATAAATACTCCTGCGTCTTAAATCCCTAAAAGCGCGCATCAAGTCGAGTTGAAACTGGCAAACACTTACAGTAGACTATATCTTTAGAAGAAAGCCAGTCTCCTTCACAAACTACCGACCGAGAACCATGGAGAGACGATGATTACCCTCCTCATCTCGGCAACTTACGATAGAGATCAGCCACAGAGCTGGAGAATGGTCTCATTCGTTATTAATTACAAAGCAGTAAAAAAGCAACAAGAAAAGTTGTAGCAAAAGCAATGAAAAGTAGAACAAGAATTATTTTAAAACCATGGAATAATTAACACATGACTATGAGTAAAGAGGCTCATATTTGTTAATTTAATGATGAGAAACACCAGTATAATAATATGCTTTCGTATATGAAGCGATATGAAGGACTACATATTAACGAAGTCTATGCAAGAGCTCTTGTCCATTTTACGACGTACATTCAGCATTTATCTAAAGGTGAAGAGGCACTTTAAATAAAGAGCAAAAATAAGCTTTTAATGATTGCTGACAATCTTATATATATATATATATATATATATATATATATATATATATATATATATATATATATATATATATATATATATATATATATATATATATATATATATATATATATATATATTATATAAGATTGTCATCAAGCGTTGAATATCAAGCAAAATTGCAAATTGAACCTTATTTTAAACCATATATATATATATATATATATATATATATATATATATATATATATATATATATATATATATGTAGATTTTCAGCCAAATCGTGATAATGATAGTAATCCTGTATTAAAATACTCTTTCTCGTACAGTATAGGATTAAATATTATATCATCAGCAAACCAAAGGAAAGTCTACGGACCTTACACACATGTCTGCATGATTTATTCAACCCTCTGGCTATTATTGTTACTGTTGTTATAATAACGATGATTAATGGTAATATTAGTTGTATCAACAGTAGAATTCCTGGTAAATATGCATTTATATTTCTCTCTTTTTTTTTTAATTCTACAAAAATAAAAGCAACAATAACGTGTTTGTAAACAGAATGATACAGTAGTAACGATTACGGACTGCTTCATGAACAAGAACCCGTGCTAGCATACGGCCAGGTTAATATAAGGCAATATAAGCAACTGCGATGGTAATATTATTTTTCAATGGAGTAGTTGCTGTGATTGTGTTTTCGCTTGAAAACAGAGTAACTGATAAGAAGGGACGATTCCAAAGGCCAGGGAAGATTGAACTCTCGCCTTCGTGTCTCCTTCGACAAGAAGGCAGACAAACAAGGGTAACCAATGTTCTAATTACGTCCATTTAAAGAGGAAATCCTAGAAACATTAACGTCATAGTAATCAAGATAGCGTCCTTTATTTACCGTACTCAGAAAAGAGTTATTTTTACTGTTTCTTTACGAGTGCGTATCAGTTACCTGCACTACTCATACATACACTCCTGAGTACGCCTAAAAACACGAAGCATCTCAGGAATGGCTCAACTACTCCAATCAGCTGGCGTGGAGTTAATGGACTTGAGTGTAAGTGCATGTCTCGTGTCGTTGTTATCTTGGATTAAATGAATCTGATAGCTTATCAGCAATCTTTAGTTCCTCTCGTGTTAAAAATACATTTGTGAAACCTGTTCAAGAATGATCTTTCTTTTTATTTATGTGTTTTTTTTTTTATCTTAAGGAAATTTTATTTGAAAGGAAAAAAAATGTAATTCGTGAGACGATGGACATTCTTTGATATGGTAGAAAATAAGAGCAGTCGTTTGAAATATGATTCAATTTGCAATTTTGCTCTATATTCAACGACTGCAATGACTCCAGGTGGAATACGTTTTACGTCGGTTTCTACAGCAATTTCTTTTATTTAAAGTTGTGAATTTGTGTGTAACTTGTGATGATCTTTCCTGCACAATTCTCCGGTATCCAGGGTAAATTTGAGTTTAATGCGAAATGTCTCAAGGCATTCGAGTTACTTAGTTGAGCTGTACTTCTTAAAAAGCAAATGATAAGAATGGTTATAAAAGGAATTCTAAAAAGGATGAGAATGGTTAGAAAGAATTTCTCTATAGAGAGAAATTATTGGAACTATAATGAAGCGTAACAATTTTATTTTCCGATTTTATATACCGTAATCATATCACATATAGCGTTTTAGCGTTATTTACAACGATGATCGGTCAAATCAAATAGAGTTATATCGCTGCATTAAATAGCCTAAATGAGCATTCATTCATGATAAACATTGACAGGTTTTTGAAATATAAATCCTTTCTTCTTCTAACGTTCTTGTGGCAGATGACTGATTCGAAAACACTAGAGAGAGAGAGAGAGAGAGAGAGAGAGAGAGAGAGAGAGAGAGATAATTATGAAATGGCTGTTTTCATCTTCTTATTATTCACTTCCTAGGAATTATGATCTGTCATCCCCGTCATAACACACGCCAACCGCAGCCCCACCTCCCTACAATCTTTTTCTAACGTTCCTTCGAAAAAATGGCTCGCACATTCTTGCAAACGAAAACAAAATGAGATAG
>NC_089744.1:14092500-14097500 GCF_040412425.1 Macrobrachium rosenbergii
AGCCATACTGGCTGTCAAACGCTACTCCGTGTCAAATTGGAGCTACCTGTTCAGACAGAAAATGTCTATAATTGAAATATTATTTGAACTGAAGATGACGCTGCATTCCAGGTGGCAAAGCGTGTTTTGAAACTTAATTTTGTACAAGAATGTAACTCCAATTTCAGCGAATACGCTTTTTTCAAATACAGCGACGTATCCAATTGCAATTATGTTTGTGATACGAAGGTTTCTGGAACCTAGTCTTAATGACATTTTTACCGTTCTTTTCCTATTTCTTCCTCAGCTGCTGGAACCAACTCCTATTACTTCTCTCTTCCATCTCTCCCCCAATCCTATTTTCAATATGAATATTACGAGCGCGTCCCGTTGGGCTTCGCATTTAAAACGCTCTTTTTAAAGGTAAAATTGAAAAGCGTTGAGGTGGGAACTCAATACATTCATGACCTGATATACGTTTATTCATGGAGCATGTCATGAAGATATTTTCATTTCATGATCTAACTTACAATAATATTTTTATTTTCTGGTAATGGAAGGGACGAAAAGATTTGAATTTTTACTGTACCTCATTGCCGATTACAGGCTCCGCAGTCTTTGCATAAGACTATATTTACACCTGATTGTGGTGAGACAAAGACTGTTCTATCACGAGGCAAATTCAATAGTGTTTCTGTATGAAAAATTAAGTTGCCACATCCAACTTCTCTGAAGTTTTTTAATTATCACCAAGTAGGTCAGCGTTGCATTTTCATTTTGTTGAGGTCAACTATCCTTGGATTGCTTTGCTTAGAGACTGTTCCTTCTCGTAGCCTTCCCAGGTTTAAAGCTCTTTTACCGCTTCAGTGTTCCCTCATGCTATTAGCCTTGCTCTTAAGAAGCGTACCCATAGCTGCCTTTAGGAACATTCCTAACTCTCTCTCTCTCTCTCTCTCTCTCTCTCTCTCTCTCTCTCTCTCTCTCTCTCTCTCTCTCTCCTTCTTCATCGTCTACTGCTTCCTATAGAAACTGCAGTTTGTGCTACATAAGGAAATTTGTTCCGTCACCCTAAGCCTAAGAAGTGCATCTTGTACAGTCGCAAACTTTTATATCTAGAATATAGCAAAGTACACTTTCGCATAATATCAGTCACCAAAATGGTACCATGATTTTTGACTTCTTTAATAGTCATGTGAATCCTTTTTTTATTGTCTTGCAGAGCAGTGAAATATTTCTTCCTCTGTCATGTATTTGAGATTCATTTGCTTGTCTAATATTCAAAGGATCGCTCGCAAGAGGGTTTTCCATTACTTCTTGTTCGGAAGATGTGCTTGAGAGGCTTATGTAGGGGGAAATATCATCCGGTCACATATCATAACGTTATTACTATCTATTTTACTGTGAGTCACCTTTTCTGTTCTTAGGTATCAACAATCCATAAGTCTGTTTGCCATTTTAAATCCATTTTTAATGGATTCAAAATGGCATCAAAGTTATTCCAATGCTATTGGCTGTTGCAGCGGTATTAGCAGAAAAGAGTATTGTCCTGCTTGGACTGTTTCCTTGGAAAATTTAAACCCTGCTGGCGAATGATTCCTTCGGGATCCTCTTTCCAATCGTCAATCCTCTGTTATTACCATCACTGTCATGACAAGGTCTCTAGGATTTACCGTCACCTCGAGTTGGCAATGAAGAATCTTATTGCCATGAGCTGCGCATGAGTGGTGTTCTCAGACCTTCTGGGAATTGTGGGTTAATATCAAAGTGCTTATTATACCTGCTGACCTGCGCCTTCAATATCATTCAGGCCTATCATTGCATTACTGGAAATTGTTCACTGAGGTCTCATTAGCTCATCATTTCAGCCTGTCAGATGAAGAAGACTGAAGCTGTTAAACGTTGTATTGTCTCTTACATTCCTGAACACATTTTCTAAAAGGAACAGATAGCAGAGTAGTTTTAAAGCATGTTGCAGAAAGCATCACCTTCATGTTACATAAAGTATCTCTTTCAACGTTATGTACAACGGTTTATATTTCTTTATAAATGGTATTACTAAATTTAAAGCACTGCGTTCATGTGCAGGTTTTAGTTGTCAGTTCCGTTATGAAAGCTGAATAACAGCAACAGCAGCAGCACTAACAGTAGCAACAACAGTATGCATCTGTGACAGTAGTTGTTGTTTTCCTAGATGCATCAACTGATCCCCCTCCCCAGTCCCAATTCCCAGTGCTCCGAAGACCCCATGATTTCCACTTGATGGACGTTCAACAAGGTCCCTAAAGTTTGTGTTTCATAGACGGACAACTTAGGAGAACTTCAGATAACGGCCTTGTTTACATTGCTCCAATAAAGTTTCCTTTGTGCAAGTCTGTTCTCTGGAATCTTTCCGTTCACGCTGGAAAGGAAGTTTGCCAATGGTAATAGTTCCCTGTTGTACGTTTCCTAAAATTCTTCTTGTTAGAGAGAGAGAGAGAGAGAGAGAGAGAGAGAGAGAGAGAGAGAGAGAGAGAGAGCATTTCAAGGTGAAGTCTTGTTAGCTTTGTTCCGAGAGATTAATTTCTTTAAGGATGGCATGATTAGCGGGAGTTTTTCTTTCTATTGACTTGTTTAAATGAAAGAATTGTAAGGAGACTGAATTCTTCTTTAAAAAAGAACTTGTCAGTTGTGAGTATGTTTTATTCGCTTTCAACCAACTAATGCGAATGATCTGCTGAATGAACACATTGGATATACATTAAACAACTGTCTAATCAAATAAGTACTAAAGACTGCTGAAAATCTTGTAAATTTTAGAATTTACACGAACCATATAAAGAATAATTAAGATGATTACTTTTCGAGACTTTCCAAGATGATTAACCTACTACTGTAGGTAATATGACACTAATAGTAAAAGAATATATACAAAAATTTCATGAATACCTCTGTAAAGATATCTGGAAAACTAGACTGTTCTAACAAGAACCCATAAGATACTGAAAAGTACTTTTATTTTCAATGGTTCTTGTGATAATGACATAATAACCATCCAGTAAAAAAATAAGTAGATTTTACTGTGCTGATCTTAAATCTTGATCATTATAGTCAGAGAACGAGATAAGTTACCTTATATATAAGAATAATTTATTCAATTTAAATTTGCACATTAGAGATAAGCAGTCAGACTGAAATAACTTTCCATCTTTCCATTTTAGGACTCATTTCCTATTTAGGGAAACGTGAATCGAGCAACTACGTAGAGTGCGTATATCCTTTACTGAGATTCTGACTCTAGCATGTGAAAAGCGAATCACACACTCCCAGAAAAGAGAGAGTGCAACATGCATACTACTGTTCAAGTGTCGTAAAACAATCACGCCTTGAAGACTTACAACGATGTCTCCAAGACGTTACCAACCGGATGAAAATAATTACACAACACACACACACACACACACACACACACACACACACACATACACACATATATATATATATATATATATATATATATATATATATATATATATATATATATATATATATATATATATCGTGCCTACTATAACTTAAACTTTTGTTTATTAATTACTGTACATTTTTCACTAGTTCTATTGAGCCTTGAATTTTTGGCTATTTTTTTTTTATGCTTCCGAAGGATGTTAATTGGTTCTCCGTCCATAAAAATTTCTCTTTATTTTCATGTACGAGTGTTTCGTTGGTTTGGTCTTCCGGCTACTGCCACGTTCGATTGTTTAAGAGGAGACTTAAATATTTTCATCTAGAACGGCGAGACATTGACGTTCGGTTCTCCTGGAGAGATTAAGTTCTTGACCTTGTTCACGGCTTGTTCTTCAGTGTGGCGGTCACCTTCTTTCACCATTGCTCTGCTTTTTGGTGGATTTACTTCTAGCTTCAAGTGGGCTTGTCTCTTGTTATTGCATCAGTGTCACTGGTTGCTCACACCCCACCCCCTTGTGCCTACGGGCGTGCTCTCGTGCTCTCAGGTGTGCTGAGATCATCATCATCGCCCACATCTTGAGCTCCCGTTTATTGTTGTGGTGACGCCTCCACAATCTTTCTGCAAACAGCCGTTGACTCGAGATCTTCTGAGGGCCGTGAGGAGGCCTTCTGGTCACGAAAAAACGTAAGGATCTGATTTTATGCCTTCTGTATATTTACAAAATTTACTCATTCCCGTTAAGGTCGAGCAATAGTGTCTTGGGACGACACCAGTACGTCTCAGTGCCAGCAAGACCATCGTTCATATGATAAACTGCCCCAGTGCAGAGATTATTGCATTGTTTTTGTCCACTGTGGGAAATGTATTTAATGGTATATTACTGAGGATATTGTGTTAACAATAGGTTAAGGATATCCTTCTTTCTTTTATCTCCCACTTAGAACTGACTTAGTGCGGAAGTTGTGTTTCTCTCGTCTCCTCAGCACTTTCCCTCTAACTATCGTTTACGTATCGGTTAACTGTGGATTGGAATGAAAATTGTAGTTGTGTGTTTATGCCCTTAGCCAATAATTCGGGGACTTGTGTAAATGATTTATTGTAATAAAATTAGGCATTTGCGTTAAAGGATTAAATTACCCCCCTCATTCAAGTGTATTTTACTCTCTGTATTGCTGGTAAATCTTCCTCTTTAGCTATTAAGGTAAAAAAAGAAAGCTTTGTGGGTTATTATCTTATTAGGACAACAGAGTTCCTGACACACACGCGCAAACACACATACATATATATGTGTGTGTGTGTGTTGTGTATACATTTATGCTTATATGTGTATGTGCATATATGTGTTTGTGTGCATATATGTGCGGGTGTGTGTGTGGTTGCATGTCTTTTTATATTTGAGTGAAACTAGACAAATACTCTTAATCTACTGAAATGCAACGGTCATAGTGAAAGCTGAATTTCTTGATTTCTTACTATTTTCGTGTGTGATTTCTAGGAAAACCTTGCAAAATCCAAATAGGGATAGAATTGGAAACTTTCCTATCCCGCTCATAGGCTGGAACGTGCGTCGTGAGAG